>NC_142796.1:74739006-74870551 GCF_049724085.1 Artemia sp. Qi Xiang Cuo | reverse complement strand
TATAAGAAGCATTTCTATCGGAAATGAATTTCAGCCCTCCTCTCCCCCTATATAGGCTACACCTAACCTAACCCTGAATTGGCCTATACAGGGGGGGGGGGGGCTGAAATTCATTTCTGATAGAAATGCTTATTAGGCTATATTTGGGTAAAATTATACTTTAGCTACTTTAGGCTATCTTGGAAAGAGGTTTGGTTAGGAAAATGAAACTTTCAGGTATGGGTCTACAGGCTAAAGTAGCCAATGTCCTGGGAAGATATTTTGTAGTACCTACCTCCACTCCTTCTCCCTCTAGAGGGTCATGAAATTTGCCTACATGACAGGTCTATACCCATTGAAATTTTTACAAAACAACATTTTACCTTAATTTTCAGTTATCAGTTACTTTTTCTCTGGCTTTAGCTCTGAAAATGCAATTTCAGTTAATTGAGCAGAATTTTAAGACATATAAATAGTTTATTTCAAAAATTTAGGAAATGTATTTGCATATCTTTAAAACCTTATAAATTGGGATTGAGCTAAGTTGTGAAGCTGAAAACAATTTTGTTGTACTTCATTTAAGCAGAAGATCTATTTTGCATGGTTTCACTTCTATAACTCACATATTTTTAAAGGTCATCAAAGGTCAGGACCCTCTAGAGGGAGAAGGAGTGGAGGTGGGTACTTCAAAATATCTTCCCGGGACATACTTTAGCCTGTAGAACCATCCCTGAAAGTTTCATTTTCTTAACCTAACCCCTTTCCAAGATAGTCAAAAGTAGCTAAAGTAGAATTTTACCTCCATTTCCGATAGAAATGCTTATTATATTTGTAATCAGCATAAAAAAAGGCATTTAATGGTGTATTTACTTTAGTCCTAACTCAATAATATGATTTGGTAGATATTTACCCTAAAATGTTTCTAATTATAAGGAGATTGGCTAGTACCATTCTATATAAGCTTACAAACTAATTTTTTCCAATAGTCAGAGGGTGGAGTCCTGCCTACAACAAGTGCCACCAAACATAAAACAAGAAGCTTTTCATGGTGATGCCTCCAACCTATCCCTGTATTTGTAGTGCTTCAAAGATTCCAAAAGACTTTATAAGAAACCTAGTCCTTGTGAGGTTAAACATATTACCTTAATGTGTAAACAAAACAGACACTGTGTAGACTGACTTCCAAAATTCCAAAATTTGTTCTCTTTCAAAATTTTAGTTTATTTCTTCATAAATAAGTAACGACTAACGGCCGCAACGGAGAAGAGCTACCTAGCTTCCATTCTAGCCATTCGTTCCATTGGGGCTTCAGCTTTGTCCGACACAAGAGTACACATGTCTAGGCAGTAGGATCAAACTAAAAAATATCTGTCACCAAGGGTTTCGGCCCATATAATAGCTCCTCCCATTTCCTTTGGTTAAGTGCTTCATTGCATAGTAGCTCGAGCACCTTTGTAAAATAGTGCAAACCTGTATTATTTACGGTTGCAAAAGCAGAAAGAAAGGGGGTAAGCCGGCAAAGGTGGCAAAGAGCTGTTTACTAAGACAACGATAGTCCTTATTATTTTGTTATATTTGCCAGACAAATGGGCTTACCATTGTTCCTGTCTACTTACATTGCCAGTTTAAGCCAAACTGAGAAAATGGAAAAATGAGAATCGGAGGGTGCTCATTAAATCACAAATTGAGAGTTCTAATCCTTTTTTTTTAGTCGAAAGTGATTAAAGACCGACCAGCCGCGGGGATATTTTCCAGGGAGGTTGTTTTTCACGTGGCATTTTCCTGGGGGGGATATTATCCGCGGGGAGGTACTTTCCATGGAAGGAGACTTTCAAGAACGTATTTTCCGAGGGGGGGGTAAAGACCGGTCAACAAAATGTAAAGCCCAGTTTTTGGTGTCGCAAATGTATACAACCTTTTTTCAAAATGATTGGCTTCATTGTCCTCTCAGTTTATTACAATGAAGTAAATCGCTTCAATACGGAAAACACGTTCTGGAAAGTCCCTTCCCATGGAAAATACCTCCCCGCAGAAAATACTCCCCCCGCCCAGGGAAAATACCCCGTGAAAAGTAACCTCCCTGGAAAATACCCCCGCGGCTGGGATAATAAAAACTATTGAAAAAATTACATAAAAATATGGCTAATTGACTATTTTAACTGGAAACTCAAGAGGCCATTACAAGATATATGTTCGATACGCTATTCTATACTCTAGGTTTACAGAAGAAGATACGCATTTTCACATTAATTTCGGGAAATAACGTAAGATATTTTGCTGAAATCTACTACTACTTCTGCTAGGTCTGGCTGTAATAATGGAAAAGGTAAAGATAACACTAGTTTGAGATTGGAAAGGAAAACTAAGAATGAATTTATAAGGGCAATCAAATGCCATAACGTGATGACATTTGAATAGGAATTTTAGAGGTTTGTATTGATATTTCAGTTCCAAAGTTTTATCAATTTTTTCTCAAAGGAAAATTATGTGGTCGGCATGAATTGCAGAGTCGCAAAATAATTAAATTTAGTCACTTCCTTTTTTCGCATATTTTTATTAATATTGGTTTGATTTTTATTGTCTGTAGCACTGGGAAGCTCAATAAGGAGATAGCCAAATACTAGGTTTTAAAAATTTTGCCTCTTTACTGAGAAAAGGAGATAATAACCGAGAAAGAAATTCCTAGAGATGTGCATGACTAAAATCATTTGTTTTGACATTTGCAAAAGTCTTTTGCTATGTCATAATAAAGCTTAATGATTAAGCTAAGGCAAGTTATGCAAGCAAGGCGATTGGTGGATCTAGTGAGGGGCCATACTCCCGCGTTTTACGCTTCGCTCTTTACGCTAAAGTTTTTCATTGATTAAAAAAGAAATAGAGTTGTGTGGGCTGTCCCCTCCTCAACGCCTCGCGATTTAATAGATATTTTTAAATTTTTTAAAAAAGAAATAGATTTTCGAGAAATTCAACATTTCGCGTAACGCGCGAGGCGTTGAGGAGGGGACAGCTCCTTTCATATACGGAATAACTTCTGTTCGTTTTAAGTTTTGATGCCGCTCCTTACTTTCAGTTAAAAAATTTGTTTTTTTTTAATTTAATTTTTGAACGTTTTTGAATAAATGCAGGTTTTGATCTTGGCTCACCGTACATGAATAATTAAAACAAAATTTGCATACTAATTTACTTTTATTTGGTTAAATGGCTTTCTCGAAACTTGATTAATTTAATTTACGAACGTTTTTATTAGTAATAAATATACGTAACTTACGAATTAACTTGCGTAACGAACTTCTATGTTCATATATTTTTAATACGCATATTAGAGGGTTCGCCCTCTAGTCAATACCTTGCTCTTTAGGCGAAGGTTCAAATTTTGTTCCAATTCTTTAAAAATCTCCGCTTAATCACTAAGGCCGTTAATTAGAATAAATAGCTCTTATGAAAGTACTAAAAAATCTTTGGCTTACAGAGCGAGGTATTGACTAGGGGGTGAACCCAATCATATATGTAATATTTTCTGTTCATTTAAAGTTTTGATGTTGCAGCTGTTGCACTTGAAAAACTCTGATCTTTTTTTAAATAATGCTGGGAAGTCCGGCGTCCCCTTCATAGCAATGTCCCTTCCCCCATCAAAACTTCCTTCATGGAAAGATCCTCCCACATAAACCCCGACCCCCCTCCCCACTACAAGGAAAAATCTCCCCAGAAAACGTCTGTATTCTTCCCAATAACCAATACTATATGTTAACATTGGGTAAAGTTCATAACTTTCAGCCCTCCCCAGGGAATTTCGGGGGATTAAGTCATCCTAAAAGACATACTTATAATATTTTTGAACATGCTGAACAAAATGGGTATCTCAAAATTTTGATCGGGTGACTTTGGGAAAAAAATGAGCGTGGGAGGGGGTCTAGTTGCCCTCCATTTTTTTGGTCACTTAAAAAGCCACTAGAACTTTTAATTTCCATTCCAATGAGCCCTCCTACGATATTCTAGGACCGCTGGGTCGATATGATCACCCATGGGAAAAAAAACAAATAAACACGCACCCGTGATCTTTCTTCTGGCAAAAAATGCAAAATTCCACATTTTTGTAGATAGGAGCTTGAAACCTCTACAATAGGGTTCTCTGATATGCGGAATATGATGGTGTGATTTTCAGTAAGGTTCTATAACTTTCAGGGGGTGTTAAGATGAAAGTACTTAAGAGAATTACAAACAGAAATCCCTAACCGTCAGAAAAATGTAATTTGCAATATGTAAATTTAACCATAATCCAAAGAACAAATCAAACTAGATCAGTTAAAAATTAGATATTTACATTTATCAACGTTCCAGTACTTGAAAATGCAGCGGCGGAAGATCAGACAAATTGAGCTAAACCAACCTCAGTTTGACTAATGAGAAGTAGGTCCTCATCACAAGCTAAATAAGGTTCGTTGATGAATCCCGAAAGACAAGTAGTACGTAAGCCAGAAAACATTATCAATAGAAGCATGAATTGCAGTAAAAGAGAGAACTTCCCCTAATATGTAAAAAATTCCCGACTTTTATCTTTGATAGAAATTTGAATACTAGAACTTTAGAACAAAAATCTCAGGCATCTGCCTGTATGGACTATATTAATTCTGATTTTTTTTCTTCAATATGGAAATAACACATATATATAGCAATGAATCTGGGACAATAGACCTAGAAAGCCACATCTAAAATAGCACCTGAAGATAAAATGTCAGCTAAATTCTAATTAAGGTATGCAACACAAATACCTTCAAGGTCACAAGAAGTCAACTGTAACTTTTGAAGAGACTTCACAATATTTTTTTTTTTAACATACATAACGTGTTTTTGGCTCACAGTATTAAGAAGAAACTTTTTAAATAAAGCATTAAAACGGCAGAGCACAGCATAGTTAATGGAAAAAACGCGTATAAGTGCTAATCAACGATAATCTTGGTATAATATCACTAGAAAAATAATATTCGAATTCGATGCATTCAGTATACTTTTCCACAGTTTGTCATCAGTTGGATATTCAGTGCCGGAAAACCAAACTGTACAAACATGACACTTATAAGCCTGTTTACTTTTCTGATTAATGCAAAAAACTTCCAATAGAAGGAAAAACAAGTAATCTGCATCTTCGGCCAATGCTTGGCTTGACACTTCACTTTCTTAAGCTGAGGATCTCACTTCCAAAAGGTCTTACGGGTATAAATTCACATGCGAACCAACGGAACTGGTATTGCTTCAGCTTGTCTAATTGAGGAAATACTACTAACTATTACTACTAACAACTCACTGCAACTGGCACTGCAGCACCAAGCTGCATGAGGCCAACACAGCTATGCACGCCCTCCTTCATCCCAATCTATTCAAAGCCCCCTTCTTTACCCCTTCCCAGAAGTTCCCATTTCTTTTAAATATTTCTTTATGATATCCTCCCACCCCAAACGAGGACGATCTGCTTTAGGTTTAGCCCTAGACGATTGGCCGAAAAGGACAATCTTCTGCAAGCTTTCATCCTTCATCCGCAGAACCTGCCCTAGCTTTATGATATCCTCCCACGCCAAACGAGGACGATCTGCTTTAGGTTTAGCCCTAGCCGATTGGCCGAAAAGGACAATCTTCTGCAAGCTTTCATCCTTCATCCGCAGAACCTGCCCTAGCCATCTCAACCTTTCTCTTATTATAGCCCTAGAAAGCGGGATTGAACCGCACTTTTTCGTACAGCCTGCTGTTTTAAATGCGTTCAGTCAGCCGGGTACCCAGAACAATCCATAGGCAATTTCTCTGGAAAATATCTAGCTAATCTTCATCCGCTTTTGGGAACACCCATGCTTCAGAGCCATATTTGACCACTGTCATCAATGTAGCTTACAATATTCTATTCTTAGTCTGCAGACTTATCTTCTTATTCTTCCAAACTTTTTTAATTGTGAAAAACACCTTGAGCCTTGGCTATTGCCCTTTTAACATCTTCACTGCTCCAACCGTCTTTAATAATAATTTTACCAATGTAATTGAAGCTGCCTACCTGATCAATCTTTTCGTTACGCAACGTTACCTTTTCATTTTTCACTTATTTCTAGCCTTAGTGATTTAGTCTTCATAAAATCAATTTTCAAACCTATTCTAGCACCCTGAACTCACAAAACCTTTAAAAGTTCATTCAGTTTGCCTCCACTTTAATCAAGGATGCTTATATTATCAGCATAATCTAGTCCAGGAGAGTTCTCCCTCCCCCATTTGATTCCGTGGTCTTTCATTGCCGTTCGTGTGCTCCTTAAGACAAAGTATATAAAAATGATCCATATAAAGGGGGATAAAGCCCAAACCTACCTAACTCCTGATTTAATACGAAAACAGCTGCTAATCTCATTTCCTACCTTAACTGCAACTGTTTTAATCTCGTACATAGCACTAATCACTTTAATGCATTTTTCCGGTATGCCATACAAGTACAAGACTGTTGCTAAAGCTCTTCTATCAACAAAGTCGAACGCTTGCTCATAGTCTAGTCTATAAGACCAAGGACCAAAGGTGTTTGACAACTCAGGCACTTCTCAATATTAATCTAAGAGTGAAAATTTTGTCGACGCACCCTCTACCTTTTCTAAAACTGCACTGTTCTTCTCTTAAAACTTTGTCTACAGCATATCTCAGTCTAAAAAGTATCATATTACTATGTAATTTGTTACCTACACAGACCAGACTTATGCCTCAATAATTAACGCACTCACTCTTATCACCTTTCTTATACGGTGAATTAATTAAGGTTTCCCTAAAATCACTAGGTACTTCTCCTTTTTCATTAATCATATTCATAATCTTCAGTAACTTATTTCTAGCCTCAGAGCCACCATATTGAAGAAACTCATTTACCATACTATCAGCACCTGGATCCTTAATATTTTCTAGTCCCTATAGTACTGTTGCTAATTCTTCCTCACAAAACAAATTTTCCTTTACAGCCAAGGTATCACAAACTTTTTCTTTTCCTCTATATCTTTTCCTGTAACCCTCTCTCGGTTTAGCACATTCTCAAAAAGCTCTACCCTTCTCTCTTTAATTCTGTCCTTATCACTAGTTGTGGCCCCGTTCCCATCTTTAACTGGAACAAGTCTGGATTGACTACTCCCTCTCGATCTATTAACATGCCAGTAGAATATTTTACTTTTATGCCGTCTAGCTGCATCTTCCAGATCCTCGGCAATTTTATCCATGTCCTCCACTTCACACCTCCTTAGTTTATATTTTAATGCTTTCTCCACTTTCTTTACATTCATTTTGTTTTTATATGATCAATCACTTAGATAATTCTTGTGCTAAGTCCCTTTTCCTCTCTATCATAGGCAGTGCAATAGCGCTAACTAAGTAAAGAACGATGTTGACACAATGTGTTATTTATTTTTTTCCAGACCAGGGCACTTCGTATCGAAGCAGTTGTCCTAAAAGCTTCGATATGGGCTCATTCGAATGGAAATCGGAATGGCTAATGCCTTGTTGTATAGTCGAAAGTGATTGGAAGGCAACTAACACCTCTCCCACGCCCACCATTTCCCCAAACACATTCAATCATAATTTTGAGATAGCCATTTTGTTCAACGTAGTTGATTTTCAGATAGAAATTTATGTTTTTGAGGAGGACACTTCCCCATATCCCTCAGGGCAAATGTTTTAAGTTATGCCCTGGGGGCATATAAGGTTCTTACAGAAAGCTTTGTCGTAGAAACTTCAAAAAGGGCTCATTCAATTGGAAATTGAAAGGACTAGTGCCCTTTTTAATAGTCATAAGTGATAGGAGGGCAACTAACTCCCCTTTCACGCCCACCTTTTCCCCTAACACATCTAATCGACATTTTGAGATAGCCGTTTTGTTCAACGTTGTTGAAAGGTCTGAAATTAGGTATTCGAGGCTGACAATCCCCCCCCCCACAGCCCTTAGGGCACGGGGTTTATGTTATGCCCCGGGGGCATAAAAGTTTCTAATAGAAAGCTTTGTCGTATAAACACTTCAAAAAGTGCTCATCTGATTGGAAATTGAAATGACTAGTGCCCTTTTTAATAGTCAAAAGGGATTGGAGGGCAACTAAACCCCCTCTTGCGCCCACCATTTATCCAAATACATCCAATGAAAGCTTTGAGATAGCAATTTTGTTCAACGTAGTTGAAAGTACTGTAAATTAGGTCTTTGAGGATGTTAAGCAGAGCCCTCAGGGCAAGGGTTATAATTTATGCCCTGGGGGCATAAAAGGTTTTTATTGAAAACTTTGTGGTAGAAACTTGAAAAAGGGCGCATTCGATTGGAAATTCCAAGGGCTAGTGCCCTTTTTAATAGTCAAAAGTGATTGGAGGGCAACTAACCCCCTCTCACGCCCACCATTTCCCCAAACATATCCAATCAAAATTTTTAGATAGCCATTTTCTTCAACGTAGTTGAAACTTTTGGCAATTAGGTCTTTAAGGATGACAACCCTCCCCTCCCACACACACACAGTCCTCAGGGCAAGGGTTGTAAGTTATGCCCTAGGGGCATATAAGGTTTTTATAGAAAGGGTTGTCGTAGAAATTTCAAAAAGGGCTCATTTGATTGGAAATTGAAAGGGCTAGAGCCCTTTTTGATAGTCGAAAGTAATTGCAGGGCAACTAGCCCCCCTCTCACTCCCACCATTTCCCCCAACACATACAATCAAAATTTTGAGGTTTTGAAATTATGTTTTTGAGTATGACAACCCCCTCATAGCCCTCAGGGCCAAGGTTGTAAGTTATGCCCTGGGGGCGTATAATGTTTATATAGAAAGTGTCGTCGTAAAAACTTCAAAAAGGGCTCTTTCAATTGGAAATTGAGAGGGATATTGCCCTTTTTAATAGTCGAAAGTAATCGGAGGGAGAATCACACCCCCTCATTTCCCCAAACACTTCTGATCAACATTTTGATACGGTCAGTTTGTTCAACGTAGTTGAAACGTCTGGAAATTATGTCTTTGAGGATGATTTGAGGATTTTTTTTTCGGTTACCGATGCAAGACAATTATGAGGACTCATTTTTTCTATCGAGCTGCGTTTCGAATGCTGTTTCATGATTTTTTAAAATGAGTTATACTGGCCTTTTAAAATTAAAGCTTGTTTGTCTTTTACTTTCAGGCAACTCTTAAAAGATCCTAATGTTATATTTGCCGGCTTTAAAATTCCGCATCCACTTGAGAATAAGGTTCTGCTTAGAATTCAAACGAACTCAAATGATTATAAACCGCAAGATGCTTTGATGAATAGTATTACTGACCTCATAGCTGAGCTATCTTTAATTGAAGAAAGGTTTAAGGTAAGTGCTGTTGCATTATCCAAACGATGACATATAACACATTTGTAGTTTTTTAAAGGGCAGGAAAAAGTCTTGAGATTTTAAAAGATTTAGAAGTATTTTACAAAAAAATTCGCCTAAGGTAATTTTCCTGTTAAACAATGGCATAGTGTAGGCCTTATGGGGTATTTGGAATCTGTACTTGATGGTATTTAATGTTGAATTTTTAGGGCTTTTGACTGACATCGTTACATTCTTCCTCCCTACCAGGACAACTTGCCATCTAAATATCATATGAAACTAAATTTGAAGAATACTACTAGGCTTTTGCTGCAAAAGAATTTTACTTTGGAACGAAAAAGATAGCGTGGCTCCAGTATGTTCAGATGCTTGCAGCGTTTTATTTGGTATTTTAAGCACTGATTTTATTGTTTGAGATTTTCTGTTCATGACCTTGTGTTGGTCATGGGATAATACTTGCCATATTAGATTTTTGTTGTTGTTGCGTTTGCAGCTCCTTGGATTATCCAATGTCTTCCTTTTCGGCGTTATTTTGTTAACCTAAAGCAATTTTAGTGAATAAATATATTATATATTCTTTTTAATAAACATGTACTTGAGAATTTCCTTGACAGATTCGTTAAAAAGCAAATTGTAAAATTATGAAAGAAGTGCTAAAATTTTGAGATTTTAAGAGGTTGGAGGAAGCCAGCCCATCCTCCCTACTACCCATACCTCACTGATGGAATTTATTTTACTGAGACCATACTTCTATAAAATGACTTTGTACAATTTAAAGGTGTGAATACAGGGCCAGCAAGCAGCACGTACACCGTTTTATAATAAATTTAATAAAAATTCCAGTTTTTTCAACTGAAGGTAAGGAGCAGCCTTATAACTTAAATGAGCAGAAATTATTCTGTATATGAGGGGGCTGCCACCTCCTGAATCCACTGCTGTTTCCGATAAAATTTTAGTGTTTTAAAAATTCTTCTAATTCAAATTCAACAACTTGTGTGTTTGAGCAGACGTTCTTACAGAATTAGGACAAGAAGTAAAACTTTACCGCAAAGAGCGAGGGGTTAAGAAGGCGACAGTCCTCCTAATATGTGGCATAATTTCTGTTTGTTTAAGTGTTGCTCCTTACTTTCTGTTTTTTATAAGATTTCTGATCGTTTTTCAAATCATGGCCATATCTAACTAAGATATGACGTGAGCTACCGACCCCGGCATCTTGCTGTTACATTGTATGTATCAATAATTGAAATTGATTGGTAATGTTCCGCTTTTTCAGTTTTTCTGCTTAAGGATTAAAATATTGGATTGTGTTTAAAGTATTGAATTTTAGATAAAATTTGAATATTTAGTCCAAGTTTTTGATGAACAGTAGTTCTGTGGAATAAGATTGAATAAAATATTGTTCATATGGATGAAAATTCTTCATGACGTTTGATCTTACACGTGGCTGAAGTCACCACTACCTCTACAACAGGGTTTGCTGATGTTTAAATAAATTATATACATATGTTTAAATACACTGAAACATTGTATATAAATAGAAAAAGAGAAAGATTACCATTCAAAATTGCTGAAAACAAAACATCGTTACATACATATGACGCAATACCTGCACAGGTATTGCCGGATACCCCCTCTTCCAACAAATTTCCTTGTAAGGATCATGATGCCCTCCTCTGTGCAGGTAAGCATGTGAATGTAATATTTTATACTACACAGAAAAGATAGTCGCAATTGGAGGGGCACTATTGCAGCCCCACATCACACGTATATGATTTTATGAAATATGAAGCAAATCAGATTAGTAAAATGAAACTTTAAATAAATGTCAGGAACATTTTCCTGCTGTAAGAAGGGAGTTGTAACCCCGCAGCACCATTATTCAGGCTTAGTCCAAATGAAGGGGTATGAGAGATTGATATAGTTAAATCAAGCAATAAGATAAATATCCATATTAACCGTTTGTCTTGTATAGACAACGTGACTTTCCAGGAACGAATGAGCTACCATGTAACATTACTTCCTCTGCGTCTGGGAAACCCAATACAGTGTTTTTTGATACTTTTAAGTCGATTGGCTGTCTCAGAACTTCTAATCGATAGCAACTTGGTCCTCTCTGGGGCAAAATCGTAGTTTGGTGCCACAAAATGGTAGAAAACTCACTTTTCGTGGCAGTCTTTCTGTTCACTGGAAAAGGGCACTGAAACTCTTAAATGAGTCCTCTCCCAATCTTCTAGGACTATCGGTTCTATCCGACCACCCCTGGTGAAAACAAAACACATAGGAAAACTTAACACACAGCCGTTATCTAACTTTTTTCGACAAACAGGTAAATTTTATCAGGCTCTCAGGTTTTGATGGGTAACATTAAACATATATAGTTATATATATTTAGGAATCAACATAATAATCCAATTCTTTTTGTATTAGTTGATATCAAAATTGCTTTTTTTAGAGCTTTGGTTGCTATTGGCCCGAGTCGCTCCTTACTTACAGTTTGTTAACAAACACTGTTTATAAGGGTGCATCGAATATACGAAAGAAAAAGAGATAATATTAAAATAAACCAAATTAGTTTAATAGAGACGAAATTACTGATAAATAATAACGAGAAGTACATAAATTCTCTAATTTATATTATTGTATTTTTAAAGTGTTTCACTCTCAACGCTACATTATTGTTTGTGAAATGAAACAGTTCGTGGTAACGAACTATAAGTAAGTATCGACCCGGCTCAATAGTAACCGAAACTCTAAAAAAAAAGGAATTTTTATACCAATAAATATATCAAAAGAATCCGATTTTTATGCTGATTCCAAATATATAAGTTTTTTCAAGTTTACGCGCCTGAGAAAAGTTGCCTTATTTTCGAAAAAAGGGGGAAACATCCCCTAAAAGTCATAGAATCTTAATGAAAATCACACCTTCAAATTCAACGTATTTGAAAACACTACTTTTAAAGTTTCGAGCTCTTGTCAGTACATATTTGGAATCTTTTATTTTTTGCCAGAAGAAAGATCACGGATGCGTGTTCATTTGTTTTTTTTTCCCATGGATGATTGCATTGACCGCGTGGTCCTAGAATATCGAGAGAGGGATCATTTGAACGGAAATTAAAATTTCTAGTGCTCTTTTTAAGTGACCAAAAAAACGGAGGGGAACTAGGCCCCCTCTCATGCTTATTTTTTCCCTAAGTCACCCGATCAAAATTTTTAGATATTCATTTTGTTCAGCATGGTCGAAAAATACAATAACTATGTCTTCGAGGATGACTTAATCCCCCACAGTCCCCGGGGGAAGGGCTGCAAGTTATGAACTTTGCCCAATGTCTACATATAGTATTGGTTATTGAGAAGTATACAGACGTTTTCAGGGGGGATTTTTTCTGGTAGGGGGGGGGGTGGGTCGAGGGGGGTTTAGATGGGAGGATCTTTCCATGGGGGATTAGACATTGCTATGAAGGGGGTGCCGAATTTTTCAGCATTATTAAAAAAAAACGATAAGAAATTAAATTAAAAAAAAAAAAAAACGATCATAAATTAAATAAAAAAAAAACAAGTTTTAAAATTAAAAACTTTTCAACTTAAAGTTTTAAACATCAAAACTTAAAACGAACAGAAAGTGTTACGTATGTGATTGAGTTCGCCCCCTAGTCAATACCTCGCTCTTTGCGCTAAGATTTTTTTTGTACTTTCATAAGAGCTATTTATTTTAATTAACGGCCTTTGTGATTAAGGGGTCATTCTTAAAGAATTGGAAAAAAATTCGAACTTTAGCTTAAAGAGCGAGCTATTGATGAGGGGGGCGAACTTCCCTAATATACGTAATAAAAATATACGAATATATAAGTTCGTTACGTAAGTTAATTCGTAAGTTACGTATATTTATTACTAATAAAAACATTCGTAATTAAAATTAAACAACTTTCGAGAAAGCCATTTAGCACAAAAAAAGTAAAATTAATATGCAAATTTCGTTTTAACTATTCATGTACGGTGAGCCAAAATCAAAACCTGCGTTAATTTAAAAACGTTCTGAAATTAAATAAATAAAAAAAAACAAGTTGTTTTTTTTTTAACTGAAAGTAAGGAGTGACATTAAAACTTAAAACGAACAGAAATTATTTCGTATATGAAAGGGGCTGTCCCCTCCTCAACACCTCGCTCTTTACGCTAAAGTTTTTTATTATTTTGAAGAACAGGGTTGTGAGGAAGAATCAAACTTTAGCGTAAAGAGCGAGGCGGTGAGGAGGGGACAACCCCTACGTAATAATTTCTGTTCGTTTTAATTTTTAATGTCGCTCCTTACTTTCAGTTAAAAAAAACTTGTTTTTTGAATTTAATTTTAAATAAAAACAGCTAAGACCACACTGCCTTTCCACCATAAGCACAAACAACAGGTAAAACGATAGGGAAATATTTCAAGACAATGAAACTTGCTCACTTGTAGCATGTAAAAAAGTCTTAATAAATGTGATTTCAACAATAAAATGCTAAGTATAGAAAATTTTTTTTGTGTAAAGCATTTTTTTTTCTGTAAATTTTTTTTTTGTTTTCAATGTCTTTGATGTTTATTTTCTTTTTTTGTTGTGTGCCGGCCATTGGGTGTTATGGGGGATTTTTTTCTTCGCGTCTTTGCTCGTAAGTAAATTTAAGAATCTGTTTCATGAAAACTAGGCTAAAGAATATATTTAACACTTGAATCGAGCTGAGATCAGCTAATATAAGCTGCCAAGCGTGAAAAAAGCAGAATTTAATATGAATAAAAGAAACTTAAAATAAAAGGAATTGAACTTGATAATGAAGTCATATTTGAAACGAACGTAAATTGCCACAAATGAACGTGTTAGTGCCACCCTCAAACTCCCCAATAAGATAGTTTGTCATTTGCGGTTGATTGAAAACTTAATAGCTTGTTTAAATTGAGAGTTTCGTTTAGCCAATTGATTTTTTTTATAGACTTGAAATGGATGCATTTAAAAGGAAGAAACCAGTCACGAAAAGAAGAGTATTTTTAAAACATTAATTCTAACCTAATTGTCACAAATCTATTGTGTCAAGAAATTTATACAGAAACTTTGGTGTGTTTTAGAGGGCGTCTAAATGCAGCTTTAACCTTTTGCGAGACCTGGAAGGTGGGAGCACTGTGATTATTTATAGTAATTTTGGCTAGTTTTAGTGTGACTTTTAATTCATTTTTCATTGTAATTTCTTTTTTTTATGTTACATTTCTTCATTCTCTCATTCTCAGCAGTTTATGTTCGTTTTATGTTTGACATCTTATGTAAGCAAGTACTTGCTCGTTTTAAATTTGAATTTACTGTTTACTTTTCATCGAAAAACTTTTCTATGTTTATTTATTTCTCAGGCTTTCAATCGACAAGTTTAGACATTCAAATGCTAACATTGGTTTAAATCGAATATTGTTGCTGAAACATGTACGACACATGTTCGTTTAGAACCGTTATATTGTGATCTTAATGATTTTTAAGAATGAAGTATTTAGTCAAAAATGGTCCCAGAATGGTAAAAAAAGGTACAAAATGCCTAAATATGCAAAATAAGTAAACTTTGGCGTCCCAATTGCCACACTTTGAAAGCTTCTATCAAACTGATTGAAAATTGTTGCACGAGACATTTTAACTACATGAATATGTACTTGGCGTGTTTTGATTTTGAGCGTCTATATTACAATACTAGTCTCAGATATCTAATCATCCAGTTCACAATTTCTTAGGTAGCAGCTTCGGTGAAATATGTACTTGATACATTTTAATACGATTTTAACGATTTTTAATGATTAACACTTTAATCATTTGGAGTAATTCTCCAAATAACTTCTGATTGCTCAGGATTTGGAAGAGGTAAACATACGTACATGTGCAACAACTAGGGGGTGTGACAAAGGGGCAAAGACCCCGCTTTTTTTGCCTCGAATCATACTGCTTGAAAATCCTTGCATAATTCTAATTCTAACAAGGTTTGAAATTTCTACCATTTGTGAAATATATGATAAACTTGTTTTGACCGGACGGATATATTACAACATTTTCCTCAAATTTGTAATCAGCAATCTCAAAAAGCTTAAATACCCTTTTTTGGTGAAAATTTTACACTATCAATGATATACGTCCTTGATGGCTTTAGATTTTAGAAAGTTAAGATTCTTAAAAATTAAAATTTAATAATTTTGAACAAAATCTAAATAATCCCCGAATAACCCCGAGTGAAAAGAAGTACAACACTCCTATATTTGCGAACTTGAGGATTTGCAGAAAATATGGGCATAGGTGTCCCCCTTTGGGCCCTGCAAATATAAAGACAAAATTCTTGCTTGTCACCGACTTCAAAAAACTGTAACATATCTACCTATCAATATGTATTTGTGTAGCATCAATTTTTTATGAGCTATTTGCATAATTTTGGTCCTTGTCCCTGGGCAAATCATGCCAACCCCAGAGGGACATTATTTTGAACTTTTGGCTGTCTGAATTAAAATAGAAATTTCGATCTGACAAAAGGAGCCAGATCAAAATTCTGAAATTTCTATTTCTCAACATCTCCCCGCATTCTTGATATGGATACTTCTACCAGAATGAGACATTGAATCCAAAACAACCTTGGTGGGAAGTAAAAGTTAGGATCATAGCTGTGCCTCTATGGTCTGACTTTTTTTTGGAGATGGAATGTTAAAAGTATCAAACTCTTTTCATTAGCCTAATTCCTAGGCGGCTGAATCTGATCTCAATTTAATCTGTAAGGGTTAGCAGCTAGCACTTTCTTTGCCCCTCTAGAGGGCTCTAGTGCAAACCGATAGACATTGCCCTTGGCCTCTTCTCGTTCTCTTCCAAAGCATTTGACATTGTCTTCCTGTCCTGCCTAATAAGTTGTCTTTTATGGTGTGTGATATTTCCCTCGACTGGCTCAGTTATTTTCCTAGTGGTCGTTTCCGAATTTGATTATTGATACAATCCCTTCTGAACATTCCTGATTAAAGGAATTAGTCCAACAGGACTCCCTCCTTAATCCTCCCATTTGGTTATTATATACTAATGGCCTCGTTACTTACCCTGGCATTAGTAACCTGCTTCTTCCTGTGGCCAGATTTATTTTTTTTTTTTAATAAGGAAAGCTAACAGTAGACCAAGAATGATGTGATTATGAACAGCAAAAACATTGCTGTAATTTATTTTGAGCAGCCATATCAACCGTTTGAGCCTCCTCCTAAGATGTCTCTTTCGTTGAATAACTAGCTTACCCGCCGCGCGTTGCTGCAATCTCAAAAGAAAGGGAATTCAAGAAAAGTCCTGGAAAATTCTCCCGCAAAAGTCTGCCCCCCCCCCCGGAATTTTGCCACGCGGGGAATTCTCCCGTGTATTAATAACGATCGTATTTTTAAATTTAGAAACATTTGACCCCCTCCCCTACTGTAGAAAATTTACCCGTGGAAAATTCTCCCTGGAAGTCACATCCGCCGCTTTAATTTCGTCTATAATACATTTTATTTCACTTTAGGATTCCGTTCTGCAACTGTCTATTTAACTTGTTCTTTTGATGATATTTTTAGAAGTCTGATGTGGCTTTCATCATAATTTTCTTTTTTTCCTTTTTTTCACATTTTAGTTTCATTAAGGTGCTTTTGTTTTAAGCGTCTTCTCTGATTTCTCAAGTTCCTTCGCCCTTCGTGCATGCCTCTGTCTTCGTCGCCCCTTCCCTTCCTCCCAATATTCATTATTTTATAAATTTTAGTATAAGAAACTACCTGATAGTTGTCGCAATGTTTTCTCATTCTATTTTCATATTTGTCAAAGCACAAGCACAACCACTATGGAGAATATGGACGAAACATCTCTATTCGCACAGACTATGTAGTCGCAAAATTATGAAGAAACCAAAATTGCAAAACATTGTAACATTTCCTTTACCAAAAATGCTCCAAAAACATTTCCTTTACCAAAAATACACGCTAGAAAGTTTTGATATTGTTCTATTGGATACTTTAAATTTTCGATTTAATTTATTTCGGAAATTCTACAATATTATCCTGAAATTTTATAAACACAGCAAGAATTGTGACCGTAATCGGGTATTATATTTGAAGTATAAGTGCATATCAAGTGTATGTGGTATGTGATTAATTAAAAGAGAATTCTTCTTGGCGCGACAGCTGTTCAGTTACTTTTAAATACACGGCAATAGCTTATCTGATATTATTCCTTGCATACCCCGAATGTTAACTTGGCCAGTGATGGCGGAACAAAATCTTTCAAAATTAAAATCAAAGATTGTTTTTATCAGAGCCTCGTCTTTGCTTTTTGACAAAAATATTTATAGCATTTTTTTTTATATCCTCCTTTCTTTCTCAGCCTTTTTATCTCTTGCGTTAAGTGTGAAACGTTCCACATTTGAGATTTTTTGTCCCTTAACTACCTTATATTCAGTTTTCATGTCTTCTTTTTTTTTAGGAAAATGTTCGAGAAAGAAAAGAAGGTCTTGACTAAGTCACTGCGTTTAGCTTTCTAAGAACACGAGATCAGAAAGAAATTCATTTGAAAAGTTAGGTTGTTGGACAAGCCAACATTTAAAATTTTATAATTTGTGAAATAAAAGTTTAGTGTAGTAACATCTTTCCAAATATGACCCTTCAGGATACTCAATCTGCATTACCTTGTGAGGCCTTCTGATCATGTTTCTTTTTTGTACCACTTCTATGAAAAAGGCTATTTTGAATAGACTATTTGTGTTTTTAGAAGGTGAGTAATTGTGATATTGAAGTTTCAAATTCTTGTTGCAACTATTGATTTAGCAAAAGAAATCTGACTCATACAATCGACCGTAATTTTACGTACAGCACATCTCATTTCATAAGAATAAGTACAGCATATAACTCATTTTCTATGAGAATATGATCTTGACGGATTTTGCATGATGCATGACCGGCATTTGACAAAATAGGATGTTTATTAAGGTCCTTATCCCATATAGAATGAAAAATTCATCAATGAATAAAAAAAAAAAAAACTAATCAAATCAAAACATTAAAAATAAGAAACACAATCAAATCAAATTTTGTTTTAGTTATTTTATACAAAGCGATGTAAACTATGTGACATATAAGCACGTATAGGGAGGGGGGGGTCTACCCCCCAGTCCATTTTTTTTATTTGTGGGCACTTCTTGTTAAGACTACCTAAAATTATCTGTTTTATTATTGACCCCCCCCCCTCTTCCACAAAAATTCCTGGGTACATGCCCTTTTTTGTGTTTAATGATTCTAAAAATGTAATTAAAAGTCTAAGCATACGTACGTGTAAACGGATATACATTTTCTCACATATGTATGGGCTGCCAAAATGTTCAAAAGGAGGAAGCGTTTTCAGAAAACTTTCCCGGGAGTGGGAGGTTCTTAAATCCAAACAGGACCCTAGCCTATATTGGTTGTAAGTTCTCAGAAGAGACGGAGGGTGCACTGGATCCACAGCGTTCCAGAGGACGCTGTTCCAGAGGAACAGCGTTCTTTTTCTTTCTTTTGTCATGTAAATATAGCCTAAGTGATAATGTGATCCCCAAAACTTTCCTTTCCGCTGCCGATATTCCTTTATCTGATAGGTATTCTTTTTATGAGGCTGAATTTTCTCCCCCAGATCCCCAACTTAAACACAAATATGTTGGAGCTTGACCAATTTTTGTATGCTTTCCCTGAATCTGATTACATAGTATCTGTAATGTCTGTTGCTAATGCTATTATGCGCCTTAAACCAAAGCAGTCACGAGGCATAGATGGAATTCACGCTCTACATATCAAATGTGGTGCTCCTGCGCTTTTAGAACATCTCACTTTATTACTGCAAATGATTTTTACTCAGGGATTGGTTCCGTCAACATTTTGTGTGAGATATCTTTCTCCTATTCCGAAAAAAGGAAAAACCTCCAGTCAATGCACATCTTTCAGACCCATAACTGTATCAACCACCCTATGCAAGCTTTATGAGCTACTGTTCATAAAAGAGCTAGAAGAAAAATGTTACACGCCTCCCCATCAATTTGGCTTTCAACATGGTATTGGTTGTGCGGATGCCCTTGCGGTTGTTGCTAATGCAGTGCATGGTGCTTCTCTATCATGTAGTTCACTCGCCTTGGCTAGTCACGATGTTCGCCGTGCCTTTGACTCCCTGATCCAACCTCTTATGCTCCTAATGGCTGCTAAAAGAGGAGTGAGTCCGGCTATCATCAGATCTCAAAGGGATATGTATATCATGCTATGAGTCCGACTTAAAATCCCCCTTGAAAAAGATGAAATGGCAAATCCACAGGATAGAACTGTGCTAGTTAAGAAAGTGGCAAGGCAAGGTGCCATTGCGTCACCTTGTTATTTCAATAACTACGTCCTCGAGGCTCAAGATCAGTGTCAGATGCCCTGCGTTCTTTCTGGTCATAATATCTCCTTAGTCACTTATGCTGATGACATTTTTAACCTTAGCCGAACTCTAGACAAAATTCCTGAAACATTTCAAAAACTTCAAACCGAGTATTTAAAATCTGGCCTTGAATTCAACGCTGAAAAAACTGACGTAGTCCTTTTTAATTGGAAAGGCCCACTTCCTGATGAAATTGTACTTGGAGATTCAAAGATCCGCCCGTCCGACTAAATCGTTTATCTTGGCATTCCCATTCGAAATACAATTTCTCACATTCGTTATCTTCTAAAAGAAAACTTCACCGCATATCAGCTTCGTACGCTTCCATAGTCTCTGCTAAGCTTCGTTTTAATCGCTGTTATCTGTCAACCCTATACAACACTGTTGCTCTCCCCCATATCCTCTATGTTGCACCCTTCTGGAAGGTTCTTACACACGTTGATAAATTGAAAATCCGTTCAACCTTCTTCCGTTTCACAAAATATTTACGGAGATATCCAATTTAGACACGCAATTCAAAGTTCATCAATAGACTTCATATAGCAGATCCTACTATAGCTGTTGTTAAGTTCATAGAAAAACACAACCAAAATATTTCAAACCACGCTTTTACACTAGCCACATCTATATATATTGTCATAGCTCATTTTCTTAATTTTTGTTACAAGTGCCTGCGTTCTTCATTATTTCTGTGTTTTCTAATTGTCTTTAATCCTAGAAAGTATAGTGCCCTTCTGTTGTGCTCCGTCATTTTTGTTGTTAATACATGCTTGGAACCAACTCCTTATACACTAGTTACATTGTAATAGTTGCACAGTGATCTTTTGCTTCTTTTTTTTTATAGTGCTCTGTCATTTCCTTTTTGTAATAAGACAGCTTTTCAATAAATAATGATAATAATAATGGTGATGAAATAATATGAAAAATTTATGATTTCCTTTTTGGACCCTGTATGTTGTTTTTTTCTTTAAGAAATTGATGCAGTTATGTTATTTTTAGTTTTTGGAGAAGAAAGTTAGGTTATTTTTCTAAGAATAAAACATTTTCTCTTGGGCTGTTCTTTTTCTCTCTGTTATGTGCAAGAAATTAGTTGAACTTTACCTTCTTGAAACGCTATTACCCATAATTTCACAGTCATGTTAGCTATATATACATAAAGTCCATTTTATTTGCAAAACATCTTTACTTGTACAGTTTTTCTGTCCTGACCGAAGGTGAAAAGCTATCTTACACGTCTAAAGTATCGATTTTGAGTTTTAATTTGTTTTCCTTTATTTTAAATCATGTTTCTCCAAGAATCAGCATTGTTCCGTAATTGTCTCTGTAGAAAAAGCAAAAAAAGCAAGTGAGAACAAAAAAGTGAAAAAACTGCTTTAATAAATAGAAACCAAGCGTTTGTCCTCAGCATCGATCATGTAAACGTTATAAATTACCGAGAGATAGATCTTTAATTCTGGCTAAAAAGCTTATCAAGTGCAAGGAATTCAAACCTCTATAGTCGGCATCATCCGCAACCATAGGCCCATGTAGGTCAGACGTTTTGGAGCACCAGAAGATTTTTTAACTCAAATAAAATTTATCAAGATGTTACTCAGTTTGTCATGCTTAATTTAGGTTAATTCTTAGGTTGGTTAAATAACTAACTTGGTCTTAAATAATTCAATTTAATAACGGACTAATCAGTCCAGCTTTAGTATTAATTTAATTAATGCGTTTTAGTAATTCAATCCCTTTTAGTTGTAATTCCATTCCTAATTTTTATTAGTTTGTCAATAGAGAACTTTAGATTCACTATTCTATCTTTCGTGTATCGGCCATATCAGGCAACCATCCTAAGCTATTTTTAGATATTTTTTAAGTTTTAACATTTGACTTTTAACTCCGTACGTTGATAATAATATGCCAAAATAGGAAGGGTAAATACGCCCAAATTACAAAATTGTAGTCATAGAATAATATAATAGTCGTTATAGTAGCTGATTTACCTAAATCTATACTCAAAGCTACTTAAGAATATTCTTTAAATATAAAAGCAAAGCAACTACAAACACCTTTCCTATCAGATGACATAGTAAAAACAGCCCTGAAATTTCTTTGTTCATTTTGCCTGGTGTTTTTTTTATGGAGTCACATCACTGTTTCTATTGATTACGAATATGATGGCTTAAAAATAAGTCTTAATAACAATTTTCAAAAGAAAAGAGGAATAACAGAGATATCTTCATACAGAAAATTAGAAAGAAGAAAATGATTAGCAATGAATAGGACACAACAACACATAAAAATTTTTCGGATAAAAGAAAAAGGCGATGTGCCTTTTGGTGAGCCATTTGCACAAAAGTGCTAAGATTTCTGGCATACTGCCATTCGAAGCGGCTTTGTAAATAAACCTTTTACGCATAAACAAAATTATCATAAAATATTTACTCAGGTGCCGACTGCAAGAACTTAAAAACAAACAAAAAAACTGTTACACAGAATAATTAGGTAGACATAGTGAAGCCCTCTCCCCAGCCGACATCAACAGGTTCCAAGTCCGGTTTCTCCATGCACATTGGACAATTGTGGTTCCGAACTGATGATGAACGAGCCCAAATTATCATATTGTACCTATAATAATTGTTACTTCAGAATTGTTTGCCACTAGTCAAAGTAAGATCGCTACATACACTGAACATAAAGCAATAAACTAAAACCAAATACAGACTAAACCCAGAGCATACGGCCATAGAAACGAATCGGATTTTTGGCAGAATTAAAGTTTTCCTTGAGGGATTATACAGCATTTACTTAGGGCTAAAGAAAGATAACCGCATATAAACCTGTCTTTAAGTGATGTGTTCGGGTTTTTAGTGTCCGAAACAGTGTAGAGAAATTTATACAGCAGGTCAGTAGCGTATTCAGGGGGGCGGAGGCCCCCCCCCCGAAATTTCGTTTCTTCTTTTTTTTAAGTGCCAATATAGTGAGTTCCGAAATATTCACGCTTTTAAGTTATTTGCAACACCCGTTCCTTTATTCATTTCTTGTTAAATGGCTATCCATTCCTACGGCAAGCTTATATCATTATTTTATCATCAAATGTGCAATCGCCTCATGTAATCAAACAAGATGTCAAGAAATTTTTCTCACTATTTAACCCTCGGAGATATAAGCACTAGCTTCTCTGCGATGAAGGAATTGCGATAAGGAATCAGCCTAAGAGGCGATAGTTCATTCAAACGGTGCTATAATTCCAGTGTAAGCTAAGCATTGAAACAGAAAGGCCGCGTGAGAGGAAAGAAACAAAATGAAGCGACGCCGGCCCAGCATTAAGCATTTCTTAAAGCTTGCAAAAACCAGCAATGACGGTAAGGAGTTTACTACTATTCTGACAATAGTTTGTATTTGGTGGGTTTTGAAGCACGCAAGTGTCACTTGTAATTAAATGCAATTCCCAATTTAGATTGAAGACTACCAAATCTAAATTTGGAAATCTTCTCGTAAGAATTTTTCTTAGCTATGATCAATTAAAGGAAACAGTAAAAATGATCATTATTTGGGTGGGATCAAACTTTTTTGAAAATTAATCTTTTTCTAAAGCCCAAAATGGGTTTATTAATAGTTCATTCATTTTATATTCTATTTCTTGTGTAACTATGAGCATGGTAAATGTTGGAATACCTCCGTATTTCCAGAAACAAAAGTAGAATCCCGCAAAAACGGTAATTTTACCGTGTGAATTGATCATTTAGAGCCGTTCCAGAATTTTTAGCCGTGTCTCTAAAATTCAATACTTTTGAGGGGGGGGGGGGGCAAACATTGAACAACCAAAAAATTAATTTAAGCCAATAATTTAATTAAAAAAAGTTAATTGTTTTCAGTTTTTACGAGTTCTACGAGGAAAACGAGTTTTTGCGACCATTGAGAGAGAGAGAGATTTATTTTAAACAAACAATCAATTTAACATAAGTTTAGTGGCCACCCCAAGAAGTAAAAACTTGTCAAAGGGGGTGGAAAAAATACACTAACATAACAAAAAAAAAATAAATAAATAAATAACCTATCTATATCACAGTCCTCAAACAGCACCACAAACCTTAAACCTTAACATTTTCATTAAATTTGCAATCATATTCATAATCATCACCCCCAGGAGCCATAAAAATTTAACAATATCATTATTAAAAAAAAAAAAAAAAAAAAAAAAAAAAAAAAACCTAAAATTAATACTTACTAAAAAGCATCCCTTTAATTACTATCTTAAACGAAGAAATATCACCTATATTTTTTATATTTTGATAAAGATGTTTCCAACTTCTGATCCCCCTGTGAAGCAAAGAAAACATCGATCGGGCCGAAACTACCAGTGGAATATTAATCTCTGCAGATGACCTAGTATCATAATCATGGACAGAAGATCTCAGGTTAGCCAAGCTATCAAAACACGGGAGGTTTATACCCCTCTGAATCCTAAAAATGAATAGAAGTGTATACAACTCCCTTAATCCAAAAGCTGGCAGTATCTTTACACGCTCATACACGTTTCGTACCGAATCCCGGGGTTGTAGGCCATCTAACAGCCGAACAGCGTTGTTTTGTAGAACTCGTATTGGCCGAGCAATAGAAGGAAATGTTCCAAGCCAAACGCTACTACAATACAATATATATGGATTGATAAGGGAATAATAAAGAAGGCGCATAACAAAAGGATGAAAAAAATGCTTAAGTTTTCTCATTATACCCAGGTTACGAGACACGGTTTTACAAACATAATGTACATGGCGCTTTAATGATAAAACATCATTAATATAAACCCCCATGTAATTATAAGAACACACCCACTTTAAAGCTCCATACTGTGTTGCAATATCCTGAAACCATGGATAAAAATCTGGCGAACGGGAAAAAATAACAAAATTAGTCTTACCCAGATTAATCTTTAATCTATTTACCCTCAACCAGGAATATAACCTTTCAATAGCATCTTTCATCGATATCTGAAGTAATTCTTCTGTCTTCGCGGTACTAACAGCAACTGTGTCATCAGCAAATAATGACACCGTCTCATTCCTGGGATTTTAGACCATATCAATAACATTAAAACAACAACCTGGGATACAATCAGGCATATAATTAATATACAATAAAAAAAGAATCGGACCAAGAACTGACCCCTGCGGGACACCACTAGTCACTGGGCGGGGGCCTGATTGTATACAAGTCATCTCTACAAACTGGTACCGGTTACTAAGGAAACTTCGTATAAAGTCGAGAGTTTTACCTCGGATCCCATAGACCTCGCATTTTTCCAGGAGTAGTCCATGGTCAACTGTATCAAAAGCCTTCTGTACGTCTAGAAACACTGCACCACTCTTAAATCCTTCATCTAAAGCTATGTTAATTATACTAGTAAAAAATATCAATGCGTCGTCTTTCTTCCTGTCTTTTCTGAAACCGAACTGATTATTATTCAACAATTTAAACTTCTCTAAAAAATAGGTCAACCGATTACTAAAACACTTTTCAATAGGACGAGAGATAACTGGCAAGACTGATATTGGGCGATAATTACCCAAATCATTTCTATCACCACCTTTATAAACCGGTGTCACTTGCTTTTTTTAAACAATCTGGAAACCTTCCTTGACGGAAGCAATCATTAATCAATGATGTCAGAACACCAGATATACAAGGGAAAATGTATTTTAGAATTTTTAGGCTAACTAGGTCACTACCGGACGAACTATTTTTCATACTATAGATAATATCCCTTAACTCATCTAATGTAATCATCTTTAGATTTAGCGATACATATGCAGGAGATGGTAGAGTAGATCCAAAGGGTGGGTCATCTGGAGACGAGGAAATCATCTCGGCTATTTGTAGGCCTACTGAACAAAAATGATTTAAAAACTCATTACATATCCCAGTACCATCTGCAATTATAACCTCATTAACAGTCACTTCTGTTGGTAGAATATTAGACCACTGACCTATAACATTACGGATTATTTGCCAAGTTTTCAACGGGTTACCTTTAACATCATTAAACTTCATACTAAAATATTTTTTAATTAAACTTCATACATTAGTAAAATTGAAAGAAAAAATGTTCCGATTACGATTTAATTGCCAAAATTTATGTTTGTCCAGGAACAGCAAGATAAGTAATAGAATGAGTAATTTAACAATTCAAGGGCAATCTTTGAAGCCTTGGAACAGTCGGGTAGAGAGTATTTTCTTGGTACTTTACTGTTAAGGTTACACTACATGATGCTCCAACCGAGGGGCTAATAACTGACCGTCGCAGGTGTCCCTTCCTTCGTGCCTCCGTGCCTCCAGCACCTGAAACAGCGTGTTACTGGAAGCGAAGGAACACAGTTTTATCTTTGGCTTATGGAAAGCGTACGGCGCGTTTTTTACGACGGCAAACTTTCTCCTCTTGATAGGTTATCTTTACCTGGTCGTGTTGTTTACTGCGTTCGACATTGGAGATCATGGGTCCTAAAAAGTGGACATTATGCTTTGAACGAGAATTTTATTACCACAAACCTTTACCATTGCCTAGAGATAAACATGCATTCCCTAGTGCTTCTCATTCGTCGATTCAAACGGCTTGGGCTCGAATGTCTTTTCAAACTCTCCGACATGATATCGGCTTGTATGCCGGAAAACCAGATCAAATCAAAAACCTTTCAGACGAAGAAAAATACAATCTTTTAACAAGTCACTTCAAGCCGAACCAGAATTTTCCATTTCATTCGAAAGCATTTATCGAAAAGGGAAAAACGAAAGTTCGATCCTTTCAGTACTCTTGGTTAGAAACTTTTCCAGAATGGGTGGTCTTCAGTCCATCGTGCATGGGTGTCTTTTGTGCAAAATGCGTTTTATTCGCTTGTCAAGCTGCTGGGAAGGGTAGCCATCAGGTTCAAGGCTCTCTAGTCTCGAAACCATACACAGGACTCACAGGACGCATTTCCTTTCAGACATGCGGGTACATCAGAACTGTCGTTACCATCTTCATTCAATGATTAGCGCCGAAAGCTTTGTCTCCGTTTATGAAAAACGAACTAGGAGCTTTGTGTCTGCTATATCGAGTGCAGAGGCTGAAATAAAAAGAAAATCGTGAAATTCTAACACCAATTCTGCGCGCAGTCCTTTTTTGCGGGCGGCATGAGTTACCTCTGCGAGGACACAGAGAGGAGAGTAAACTATGCAACGAAACTAATGTAAATGAGGGAATTTTTCGTGGTGTTTTGCGGTTAATGTTAGAGAGTGGAGAGCAATGTCTAAAAGAACACTTCGAAAATGGCGCAAAGAATGCGCAGTATATATCTCCAATCATGCAGAACGACCTGATTGATTGTACCACGTCCATTTTTATGCCAAGCATTGTGAGCGAGGTAAATAGTTCAGTAGCATTTTCAATCCCTGCTGACGAGACTACAGACATTTCCAATAAGGAAAAGTTAGTTCTTGTAGTCATATACTACAATGAAACTCGTGCTTAACTTGAAGAGCGGTTTCTCGGGTTTTCTGTTCGCGGAAATTTCACCGGCTCTGCAGTAGCGAAGCAAATCATTGGCCAATGCATTGCATTCGGCTTAAAAATGGAAAAATTTGTGGGGGTTGGTTTTGATGGGGCCAGCAACATGTCCGGCTGCTATTCTGGTGCACAGGCAGAAATTAGGAAAAAATATCCGCAAGTGATCTACACCGACTGCGCATCGCAAAGCGTAAATTTGGCTTTATGTAAAACTATTACGGAAGGAATTGTTAGGTCAACTTTTGCTACTATACAGCGAATTATATAATTTTTATCACCCTCACCAAAAAGAACGAATATATTTGTGGAAGCGGTCGCTGTTGTTTTTCCTGATAGTCCCATGAGAAAGCTTGTGAAGTTGTGCAAAACGAGATGGGTGGAGCGTCACGATTGCATTTTAGTTTTTATGTCTTAGTATTGTGCAATTATTTCCGTACTTGAGGAAATAGTTGGTAGCATACAGTGCAATACGGAAGTTATTCCAAAAGCGAATGCGTTGGTTTCAGCAGCAACTGAATTTAGTTTATGTTCATGTTGGCTATATTAGAGTTTGTTAGTGCCATCATGCTCTCTGTCTCTAAGGCGCTGCGAGCCGAAGATTTAGACTTAGTTGAGTGCTGTCGGCATATTAAGATATGTTCTGATACTTTACTGAAATCAAAACAAAATAATTTTCAAACAATTTTTCGGAAAGCCTATGAGCTTGCACAAGTGGTAAATGTGGCTCCGGCTGTTCCAAGGTCTATCCGCCGAACATCCATCAACGTTAATGAGTCCATCAAAGTTTTTTACCACGATTCCTTGTTCGCGCATTACTTTGCTTCACTTGTTGAAGAACTTGATCAAAGATTTTTGCGCTATCAGGAGGCATCTCTCAAAATCGGAAGGCTTTTTCCACCTAACAATGAGTCATTAAATATTAATGAATCTGTGAAATCTGTTGCTGTTTACGCGGGATTTTACGGGGATAGACGTGCGCTCAAAAGTGAGTTAGTCCTTTGGAAACAGAAGTGGCTCGAAGTCTGAGAAACCATCAACTGTTGCTTCGACTCTTGTGTCATGCGATGCAAGATTTTTCCCATGCATTCAAAAGCTTTTGACGATTTTTCAGACATTACCAGTGATTACCGCTTCTGCTGAGAGGAGCTTTAGCTGTCTTAAGCGATTAAAAACCTATCTGCGGAGCTCCAGAGGCGAGGAGCGTCTGAACGGACAAGCTCACATGACCCTGAACCACTACATCCAGGTCAAAGCTGACCAAGTTTTTGATCCTTTTATAGCCAAAAAGACCATCGGCTGTTAGTGTGAGAGGTTAGGTCGTCTTTTGATGCTCTTTTCTCTAAGTGCAGTTGATTCTGTTTTTCAAATTTCAATTGTGGTTTATCCTCTGTAAACAATGTTAATTCAATACATTTCTTGCTTTCATGGCCGTGATAATAGGTAGACCGAGGCTCCACCCCTCCGAAACAAAATTCTGGGCAATTGTCTTTGATACAATATTATTTTTTATGTATTTGATTCTCTAAAACAAGGGTCCCATAGGCAAACATAAGGAATAATGCACTTCTTTATTTTTTATTTTTGAATTCTGCTGCTTCGCAGCAGTTCCAAAACAGCTACTCGCCCAAAATAGAAATCTCACTACTTCTAACTTTTTTTTTTAATTCTGACTTTAATGGCAAAATATTGTCATCCATTCTCAAACAAAAAAGTCTACAACTAGAAATAATCATGACAGGTGTCTACTTTTAATTTCTTCACCTAGCTACCCTACCCCCCGCCTCAAATCTTGCACTATGATAGATAATTTTCTTGCTCACACTGACTGCTATAAAAAGGTAGACTGACGGCCCCCCCCCCGAAAAAAAATCCTGGATACGCCACTGCAGTAGGTTCATCCTGAAAAATATTTGTCTACAGCAATCTCGATGCGTATAAAAGCCCCTTCCATTTCTTTGTTTAAAGGAGCCGGTGTTTATTTCTCAGTAGCTAGAGCGACTTTGAATAATGGTGCGAATTTGTATTATTCATTATTACGAAAGCAGAAAAATAGGGGGTGAGCCGGCGAAGTGGTTCGCTCGCTTCTGTCCCATCTCACAGGTATGGCTTAACTGAGTGGCCTATTCAGGATTTTTAAAAGGCGGGTTTGGATTAAATTTTTAGCAAATACGGAAATTTCTAGTGCTAACTTCTAATCAACACTGCAACAGGGAAATAGCCGGTATTTCATAAATAGATTATTGTGAGGAAATGCAAGAATTACGCCTGGAGATTCAATTACATCGTTTAGAACCATTAAGCATTATAAACGATCTTGATTCATACTCCCAAGAGCGAGTGGAACTAAATGATAAGCTTTGGACACGAGCTGAGTTAAACGCTAAACTAGGCCTGGATGATGTCATACATCGTCCATCCTCCAATTGGACCAAACACGTACAAATAGTTCTGAAATTTGAACGAAATACATCTTTCTTCTTGTTTTAGCATCTTTAAAAACACCGAAGGTTGTTTCGTGTTGCATGCAGTCACATCAATGCATGACATTTTTGGAGGGAGGGGGGGGAACATATTTCTAAAAAAAATCGGGGGAACTTGGCGTTTTTCATTAAAAATAAAAACAAAAAATTTCAATGAAAATCATAGGCAGCGCGCGAGCGCTGCCTAAGTAAAGAAAGATGTGGGCACAATGTGTTTTTTTTTTCTTTCTTCGACAGGCACTTCGTATCGAAGGAGTTGTCGTAGAAACTTCGAAAAGGGCTCATTCGATTGGAAATTGGGGTGGCTAGTGCCCTTTTTAATAGTCGAAAGTGATTCAAGGGCAACTAGCCCCCCCCCACGCCCATCATTCCCCCAAACACATCCAATCAAAATTTTGAGATAGCCATTTTATTCAGCGTAGTTGATTTCCAGATAGAAAATATCTTTTTGAGGAGGACACTCCCCCACAACCCTAATGGCAAGGGTTTTGAGTTCTGCCCTGAGGGCATATAAGGTTTTTATAGAAGGCGTTGTCGTAGAAACTTCAAAACAGGCTCATTTGATTGGGAATTCGAAGGGCTAGTACCCTTTTTAATAGTCAAAAGTGATTGGAGGGCAACAAGCCCCCCCCCCCACCCACGCCCATCATTCCCCTAAACACACCCAATCAAAATTTTGAGAGCCATTTTGTTCAGCGTAGTTGATTTCCAGATAGAAAACATCTTTTTGAGGAGGAAACTCCCCCACAACCCTCAGGGCAAGGGTTTTAAGTTATGCCCTGAGGGCATATAAGGTTTTTACAGAAGGCGTTGTCGTAGAAACTTCAAAACAGGTTCATTCGATTGGAAATTCGAAGGGCCAGTACCCTTTTTAATAGTCGAGAGTAATTGGAGGGCACCTAGCCCCCCAACCCACGCCCATCATTCCCCTAAACACATCCAATCAAAATTTTGAGATAGACATTTTGTTCAGCGTAGTTGATTTCCTGATAGAAAATATGTTTTTGAGGAGGACACTCCCCCACAACCCTCAGGACAAGGGTTTTAAGTTATGCCCTGGGGGCATATAAGGTTTTTATAGAAGGAAGGCGTTGTCGTAGAAACTTCAAAAAAGGCTCTTTCGATTAAAAATTCAAAGGGATAGTGTCTTTTATAATAATCGAAAGCGATGGGAGGACAAATAGCCCCCCCCACGCCCATCATTTCCCCAAACACATTTAATAAAAATTTTGAAGTAGCCTTTTTGCTCAGTGTACTTTATTTCCAAGTATAAAAAATGTTTTTGGGGAGGACACTCCCCCATACCCATCGGGGCAAGGATTTTAAGTTATATCCTGGGGGAATATAAGAACGATGTTGGCACACTGCATTGTTTATTTCTTTTTCGTTAGAGTAGGGCACTTCATGTGGAATGAGTCGTCACACAAACTTCAATTGGGGTTCATTCGATTGGAAATAGAAAGGTTTAGTTCCCTTTTAATAGTCAAAAGTGTTTTGAGGGCAACTAGCCCCCCCCCCCACGACCATCAGTCTCCCCATCACAGCCAATAAAAATTTTGAGACAGCCAGTTTGTTCAGCGTTGTTAATTTCCAGATAGAAAATATGTTTTTGAGGAGGACACTCCCCCACACCCCACAGGGCAAGGGTTTTAAGTTATGCCCTGCGTGAATATAATGTTTTTATATAACGCGTTGTCGTAGAAACTTCAGAAGTTTCATCCGATTGGAAATTCGATGGGCTAGTAACCTTTTTAATAGTCAATAGTGATTGGAGGCCAACTAGCCCCCCCCGCCCATCATTCCCCCAAATACATCCAATCAAAATTTTGAGATAGCCATTTTGTTCAGCGTAGTTGCTTTCCAGATAGAAAATCTGTGTTTGAGGAGGACACTCCCCCACAGCCCTCAGAGCTTGGGTATTACGTTATGCCCTCAGGGCAAATAAAGTTTTTAAAGAAGGCTTTGTCGTAGAAACTTCAAAAAAAGCTTATCTGATCAGAAATTTAAAGAGCTAGTGCTCTTTTTAATCGTCGAAAGTGATTGTAGGGCAACTATCCCCCCCACGCCCATTATTCCCCCAAACACATCCAATAAAAATTTTGAGATAGACATTTTGTTCAGCGTAGTTGATTTCCAGATAGAAAATATATTTTTGAGGAGGACACTCCTCCACAACCAACAGGGCAAGGATTATAAGTTATGCCCTGGGGCATATAAGGTTTTAATTGAAATCTTTGTCGTAGAAACTTGAAAAAGGGCTCATTTGATTTGAAATTCAAAGGGATACTACCCTTTTTAATATTCGAAAGTGATTTGAGGGCGACTAACCCCCCACTCACTTCCACCTTTCCCCCAAACACATCCAATCAAAATTTTTAGATAGCCATTTTATTCAACGTAGTTGAAAGTTTTGGAAATTAGGTCTTTAAGGATGACAACAACTCCTCCCCCACAGTCCTCAGAGCAAGGGTCGTAATTTATGCCCTGGGGCATATAAAGTTTGTATTGAAAGCGTTGTCGTAGAAACTTCAGAACGGGCTCATTCAGATTGGAAATTCGAAAGGGCTAGTAGCCTTTTTTAATAGTTGAAAGTGATTGGATAGCGACTAACGCCCCTCTCACGCCCACCATTTTCCAAAACACATCCAATCAAAATTTTGAGATATTCATTTTGTTCAAGCGTAGTTGAAAGTTCTGGAAATTAGGTCTTTTAGGATGATAACCCCCTCAGAGCCGTCAGTGCAAGGGTTGTAATTTATGCCCTGGGGGCATATAAGGTTTATATAGAAAGTTGTCGTATAAATCATAGGCAGCACGATCGCGCTGTCTAAGTCAAAGAACGAGGAGCCACTCTGAGAACGAGACAAGAAACGAGGACTAAGTAAAGAGGAGGACGCTCTCCCACAAACCTCAGGGCAAGGGTTTTAAGTTATACCCTGGGGGCATATAAGAGCGATGTTGACAAAATGCATTGTTTACTAATTTTTTCCTTTAGAGCAGGGCACTTCATATCGAAGTTGTCGTAGAAACTTCAAAAAGCACTCATTCAATTGGAAATTGGAGTGGCTTGTGCCCTTTTTAAAAGTCGAAAGTGCTTCCAAGACGACTAACACTCCTCTGACGCCCACCCTTTTTCCAACCACATCCACTCAATATTTTGAGATAGACTTGTTGTTTAACGTAGTTGAAAATTACGGAAATGCGGTCTTAGAAGATAACAACCAGCCAAACAAATCTGAGGGTAAGGATAATAATTTATACCCTTGGGGCATATAAGGTGCCTATGAAAGCGTTGTCGTTTCCAAAAGCTAAATCAAAAGGCCTAGTGCCCTTTTTAATAGTCGAAGGTGATTGGAAGGCTTGACATTTTTATAGTAAAGATCGAAGTGGGTATAATGTATTATTTTTTGTTGTTGTTGTTTAGAACAGGCCACTTCGTATCGAAGGAGTTGTCGTGGGAACTTCGAAAAGGGCTCATTCAATTGAAAATACAAAGGGCTGAGGCCCTTTTTAATAGTCGAAAGTGATTTGAGGGCAACTAATCCCTTCCACTCCACCCTCCCACAGCCTCCCATTTCTGCTCTTAAAATTTAAAACCAAATCAAAATAGCGTAAGTGTATCCAAGCTATCAAACAAAGTAAACAGATTTTTTTTGCGAATGGTATCAAGTTTTCCATTTCAGGTCAACTAGAGGAGGTATGAAACTAAATTAAACAATACTGTTTGTGTCTAGATTTTTAAAAGGGTGTATGTTGTTAAAAATTGCTGAAAATTTTTCTCCAGCATACAAATAGTAGGCCAAACTATAAAGTCTTAAAAAACGAAAAGATTTAAATTATTATTTTCTTTTTCCCTGAAAAGACTATGTCAATATAAAACGAACAGAAATTAATTTGAAAAACTTTTTCCACTAAATAAGTTTTTCAAAGAAAAGTAAAGAACTCCATTAAACAAAAAATGAGCAAAAATAAAATCAAATAATCTACCAAGAGTGAAACTACCCCAAATCAGCATCGATAAATAAATGAAACCCAAAACGAACAGAAATTACAATAAATAACGGAGTCAAACTTAAAACGAGCAGAAATTAACATAAGTTGGGCGCAAAACCCCTATGCCTTCCCAAGGCCAGAACAAAATTTGCACTTACTGAAAAAATTTAAATGTTTTTACTTTTGTAACTTTAATAAATCAAATAATTTTAACACTTTGATTACTAAATATCAGTATATGTATATTAAACTGACAATGCACATTCATTTGTATTTTTTCAGTAAAGTGCAAATTTTGTTCTGGCCTTGGGAAGGCATAGGGGTTTTGCACCCAACTTATGTTAATCTCTGCTAGTTTTGAGTTTGACTCGGTTATTTATTGTAATTTCTGTTCGTTTTGGGTTTCATTTATTTATCGATGCTGATTTGTGGTAGTTTCACTCTTGGTAGATAATTTGATTTTATTTTTGCTCATTTTTTGTTTGCTTGCGCTTAAACACTGGCACGATGATTCCTTTCTACCGTCAGACTGGAAGAAAGGAATCATCGTGCCAGTGTTTAAGCGCAAGAGCAGCAAGACGGGTTGCAGCAGCTACCGTGGTATCACCCTACTCTCTGTTCCTGGAAAGCTGTTTGCAGTGCTCCTGATGAAACGTGCAACAAGTTTCCTACATGCTTTGCGCCGCCCCCAACAAGCCGGAAGATCGACAACTGGCCAGATTCATACTGTCAGACAGATCGTTGAGAAGACACTGGAATTCAACAAGAAAGCTTACATAGCTTTCATTGACTTTCGTTCTGCCTCTGACACTGTTGACAGGCAGTCTCTTTGGCTAATCCTGAAGGCTGCGGGCCTACCAAAAAAGATAGTCAGCCTCTTTAAAGAACTCTACCGCAGCACAAAAAGTGCCGTCCTTGTTAACGGGAAGCTTTCTTCTTCCTTCCCCATAAAAAATGGTGGGCGGCACGGATGCGCTGCTGCACCTGAGCTGTTTAACTGCGTCATTGACCACATTTTGAACGAGACACACCGTGTCCACCCTTTTGGAATAAGTTACGCTAGGAGGACTTTGTCTGATGTTGACTTTGCTGACGATGCCGCCGTCCTCAGCGAAAATATCGACCGACTTAAGTCTATAATTAATATAATCTCCTCAACTGCCTTCGGAGTTCGGCTGCAAGTCAACTGGAAGAAAATAATGATCATATGCATTGAAAAGGCTATATCGATATCACTCCTAACTGTTGATCAACGGCCAAGCTGTTGACGTGGCCAGGCAGTTCACTTATCTCACATCAGTCATATCATCAAATGGCACGATCGTCGCTGAAATATCAGCCAGATCACCCAAGGCAAATTCTGTATTAGGACGTCTCTTGAGAGCAGTCTTACACAAATCGAAAATTAATTCCCTTGCAAAATCCTAAATTTAAAACGCTGAAAGCTTAAGCATCAGATTATACTCTTCTGAGACATAGCTGATAACCCAAACACAGCTAAGAAAGGTCGATCCCATCCAAACTATACACCTGCGTTGAGTTGAAGGCTTCAAATGGTATGATAAGATTCGCAATACTGAGATCCTGAGGACCTTTAAGTCGGTGAGCCTGTCCTCCCATGTAGAAGCTCGTTCTCTAAGATGGTACGGCCACTTACTCCGCCTCCCGCCAACTACCCCTGAAAGGATCATATTGGACTTCAATCCCTCGATGTCTGGAAAAGTCCTCGAGGGAGGCCGCGCACCAGATGGGCTGATGTTATAAATCAACGCCTCCTCAACCGCAACATCGACCCAAATGGGGCCCCATCCTTAGCCCTGGACAGGGCTGCTTGGAGAAGACTGACAGCGCTGTCAACCAGTTCCCTCTACGCTGGCGACCCTGCTGAGCAAGAGCGATAAGTCAAAGTAAGTCAAGTCATTTTTTGTTTAATGGAGTTCTTTACTTTTCTTTGAAAAACTTATTTTGTGGAAAAAGTTTTTTAAATTAATATCAAAAAAGAGCATATTCCCCCAATTAGTACCAGTGGTTGCATGATACCATACTACTTAAAAAAAAAACAAATAAAAAACGGATAATCACTTGAGAAGACTGTCACTAAAACTTTCATATAAAAGGCATACACTATATGACTCTCCCATCTTTTACGGGAAATATTACGCGATACATTTTTCATCATGAAAACACACTAACCTTTCTCCATGCTCGATTGGCATAGCACCATGCATTTGAAGACCTCTGTGCAGTAAAGCCCATCCTTTCTTATGACTGTATTCTGCAACGGTGCTTTCTGAAACAGCAACACCTTTTCCTTCTCCAGCCATCGGGCCAATATAAAGACTTCCTTCATCGAAACCCTCATTTAGAGCAATATTTAAAGTCACCTAAAATAAAAAGATAGAAATAATTTCATTTTGGGATGGTAAGTCGGTAGTTCGCTGGAATGCAATATAGCTTAAAATTTGTCTGTCCAAATCTATGCATTCTCTCTTCAGAACATCTCCTTCATGGGCTCATATTGAATCCCCTGATGAGCTTGTGGCTTTTGCTAAATACCCCTTCGCTAATTTTGCGTCATCTGCAACGGAAGTTATTTTTTCTGGTTTCCAAAATACATAAAAAATTCAGCAGAGTTCACTCACCAAAATAATAGAATAGAAGATTTTTATCTAAAGAGGAATATATGTATACAAACCTGACAGACAGAGCACACACCTAGCGACATACTTCAGTGACCCAAGTAGTTCACAGGCGTAGAGATAAGTCACCATATACTGGTTCATCTTTAGTTTTTTTTTTCAACAACCTCTTTAATAATCATTTGTCACAATGATCACAGATTTCAGCTTGAAACGAGTTCTAGACTTTTAGCCCCGCGTGACGAATGCTGAAACACGCTCTCGAAGTTGGACGAATCTCACAAAAAAAGACTCTGATCTATGAGTCGTCGGGTAACTATGATAATGAGAATTAGTTGGGTAAAAGAATCTATTGTTAATGAAACGCGTTCTTTACTTTTTTTTGGAGGGGTGGCTATAATAGATAAGATTTAAGGTCCCGACAGCACACTGACGTAACAAACCTGAAAAAAAAGAACTCAAAGATATTTGCTTACGAAATTTAAATTATATTTCCCCCATCACTTTTAAAATTATTATTTCATTGATTAGCACGGTCTTAAATTTCTAGTTGTTCCGCATTATGGTGTTTAACTTTTCCTTGCTATCTAGGCCCTATATTCAAAACCAATGATTAGGTAAATAATTTGATAATACAGTTAAACCCTTCTGTTGCTAGATTCAATCCTCGATCTGGAAACCACATACATTCTTCCGTACTGGTCATTTATATTTTTTTTTGGTTTTTAGTCTCTTTATCTCTCTCTTTCTCCTTCTCTTTTCAACTAGATAATTAGTGCATATAATTTTAGACTTGAAGAACTTCAATTTTTGATTTGGAGTCTCAGAGTATCACAGGACTCAAAATTTTGATCTAATATGGTGAAAAAGACGACATTTCTACTTAGCTTTAGTGAGCCTGATCAAACGGGCAAACCTGGCTATCTATTCTTTAAAAATCCTTACTCGTCATGGTGTCCCAACCCCCCACCTATTGAGTATTTTTCTTGCGTTTATCAGACGGCTGGTAGAATATGCTTGTCCCGTCTGACATTACGGCCTGAATTTGGACCAGAAGAACCGCCTGGAAAGGATCCAATACCAAGCTCTTCTGGTTGTTTCTAAATCTCCCAAAGCCCATTATTGCTCCCTTTCCTTTACAATTCTTTCGGCCCTTCGTGATGAATTGTGTTTCAAATTTGGTGTCGGTATTTTGCCAAATCCATGGCTTCGTGAAATCCTCGCCCCTGAGCTTCTCCCTTCGCACCAACGGCTCCCACGACAAGTAACTGAATCGATACCTAAAATTCAGCCGGTGCAAGAACGACATATGCGTTACGCACATAGTTTTGTTCCCTCGTTTGTCAACATTTTTAATACTACACTCACTCGCCAATAGCTGTACATACTTATTTGTTTTAGTTCCTAATTCTTTTTATTTGTTGTTGATTTTAAAGTTTTTTTTCTTTAATTTCAAATTAGTTATTTTATTCATTTTGTTTTTACAGATAGTTGGCTATTCAAATGTCTTAGGTTTTAGTTGGACTCTGTTTGTGATATTTTGAGTCAACATATAAATTTGTATGACGATGGCTATGGCTGTGATTTTTATATGTTTAGTGTTTGTTTAAAAACTAACATTTTTATATGTTAGTTTATATGTTATCTTTTATTATGACAAGAACTGCCACTGATCGGCATGGCCGTGTAAGGCGTTTGACAATAAAATCGTTTGAGTTTGAGTCTGTGTATCAGTATTCTGCTTTGATAATTGTTAGTTTGTTTTTCGTACTTTTGGTTTTTTCTTATCTTACATCTCTTATTATTTGTTGATCGTTTCTTTTTTCGTTCTATCGTGGCTATAAATAAATAACCATACAAAAATATGCAGCAAAAAAAAAAAAAAAAAAAAAAAAAAAAAAAAAAAAAAAAAAGGATGGATACAAGGTCCCTTAGTTTTGAAGACAAAATCTTCCGTGGTAGACACCCTAATATTAAGGCGAGTAAAACCTATTCCAGTTGTTATTTCAAAAATGTTTTGGCATGAAACAATTGTACTCATTCCTTTCTTGAAAATGAGAACTTTTTCTGCAATGTGACAACCAAAAGTTATTTTATCTTGATAGGAGGGACGATTGTTTAGTTTTCCAACTAAATTAAATCTGGCCACCAAACTGTAATTTGCCAGTCAGAGAAACGAGATAAGAACAAACCAAGAGCATGAACAATAAACTATCCTATCAAACGACGCTAAATAGCTAAACGTAGGCTCATAAGAAAGCTAACTAGAACAATCGAATTCCACGATAGGAATGTGACATAAAACATATCCGTTGATCAAACTTCTGATTTTAGAATTAGACGGTAATGAAAAAATAAACTGATTGCTGAAGATATGCTTTTATAAAGACGTGGAACAGGTTATAAATGTGTTTTTTCTCTCTCTTTCTCTTTTCTATATGCTCCGATTAACAAATTGCAAACCGTGCGCGTTTTATTTGGAATTCAGAAAAAGCTGAACATTAGCCATCAGGATATCCCCGATCTGAAAGAGGTACACTGTCGCTCGTAACATCGAAACAATTGCCAAAGATCAAATACATTGGAAACGCAAAAGCCATCGTCGCTTCAGCTTCAAGTCCAATGACATACACAAAGGAAACTCCCACCCCCATGTCATTTAGATGTTATAAAATAGTATCAGTCTCTAATTCTCTAAAGCTCCATATAATAAATGTATAATTCATATATCTTCCCAAAAACAAAGGTTTTAAAAATTATGATTCTAAAATTCATGTTCCACATAATACAGATTTATTTCCAAAATTCCTAACACCTAGTAAAAGTACGATAAAATAAATTTTTCTAACTTTCCTTCGCCAAAAAATACGTGTTAAACATGCTAATCTTATTCAGTCAATTGAACCTATTCCCTAGAATTCCAATAAGTAGAAAGGTAAAAGTAAGATACAATGGGTAGTTTAAAACGACTTTAACATTTAAGATTTAATAAGAGCCTTAAAATTTGCTTAAAGTCTGAAGTTCATAAATGTTTCCAGGACATGCAATGGAACTATGTTATCCTACCATAATATTTACCTCAGCGTTATCATGGCGCCATCCAAGGTCAACATCTTCGCCAATTTTATATTTAACAACAAATGCTTTAGTGGTATCTTATCCGTCAAGAACATGTTTCTAGGATATGTAATGGAACTATGTTATCCTACCATAATATTTACCTCAGCGTTATCATGGTGCCATCCAAGATCAACATCTTCGCCAATTTTATACTTAACAACAAATGCTTTATGGGTATCGAGTCCGTCAAGAACATATTCTGGAAAAAGTTTGACAGCAATTGGTTGCAGATATTCTGTCCTAAAACGATTCAAAAATTCTTCATTGAAACCAATCTCATCCAAAAGGACCTGAAAAGATTTATGATAACGGTTACATTTTTAAATATGTACGTCTTTATAATCGACAACTAATGGTAAAAGTTGTCTTGGAAAACATAGAACTGTCAGATGTACTTAAAAATATCTCCTCTTTTTTTAAATAAAGTCAGACACGTTCCACTAACACAGCTAACTGGAAATGACTTGAAGAAGAACAGCCAGTGGAGCTGAGCAGATTACCCGTGTTCATGGGATTGTTGTTGTTGTTTGGGGTTTGACGCGTTCGACCAATCGGTCATATGTGTTCGTATCACTCGATTATTCTGTGCTTGAGTTGCTTGGGTGTCACTCACTGCTTGCCCGATCACTAGCTTGCTTGGGTCTCACTTCAGTCAATATTCATTAAGGTATCACTTATTGTGCTATTGGTTGGGGGTTATTCACCTGCAGCAAATGCCTGCGGTTCACAGGATTAGCAATAAAGTATGGTAAATTTTTAAGAGATGAATCTTCTTTGATTTAAAATAGGAAGATAGGAATTAAAAACTACAAGAGCCACTGACAGTGTAGCGCTTTGCCACTTCATTTAAAGGAAGAAAATTGGATCACTGGACGAATCCACATACTTATAGGATTAAATCTGAAACTTACTGTCAGTATTAATTCATCAAAATTTTTACCGTTCTTACGAATTGTTTTCGGTCAAAATTCAGTCTGCAGAATGTAGACCAGAGTTAGCTTCGCAAAATCTTGGCAAGTTCAGTCCGCTAGGTTAAATAAGCTGGTAGGCCCAGTGGTAGGAGAATTCTGTTCTCTCCCCCCTCCTCTGCACTGTAAGAACGACACTAGCTCCGGTTTCTGCTCTTATAAGTTTCCTATACTCTTTGGGATTAACCAAATAGAGAACTGAAAATCAAAAGGGACAGATTTGAAACCAGAAAATGAATACATTATGATAATGTACATGGATGGCCCCTAAAATTAGAATGTCCCATTGTATTTTTTAATGACTAATTTAAAAATACATCTTCCAAAAACAAGTTTTCAAAGAAAACTAAAGAGTCATATTAAATTCTAAGACTAGCAAAAATAAAGCCATTGAAAAGAAAAAGGAGCGAAATTAATGACAACATCAAACAGAAAACTGATAGATGCTGCTATGGATGAATAGATGAATCCTAAAACGTGCAGAAATTAAACAATATAATCAAGTCAGACAGAAACGAACAGGAATTACCATGAATAAGAGTAGGGGCCCCACCTCCTTATACTCTCTAAAGACCAGAGGGACATTTTCGTGGATGAATAACAACATATCGAGCACTCCTCGAGTGTTTAGCACTACTAAAAATGTCGCAAAAAAAAGGTATAGGGCCTAAATTAACAAAATATGAAGTAATCTACCAAGTTTTGAAATACTTCTGAAACAAATTTAGTTTGTCAACCCTAAATCATAATTACAGTCTCTATGTATATGCTATCAATAAATGGGCAGAATACAAACAAGGAACTAACAGCCATAAAATGCACTTTACTGGTTTTCTCAAGCCTTTTCTTCCGTAAACAAATTTATTAAGTTCATCAACTGAAATAGTAGCAACCAAGGGCGCCCGCAGAAAATTTTCCGAGGGGGGGGGGGCAGATACCAGAGTAGCGGAGATTGGAGAAGAAATAAATTTTGTGGTAAAAAAATACAAAGAAGTATTTCCTGGGGGGGTATTTTCCAAAGGGCCAGTCGCCGGGAGGGGGGGGGGGTAAACGCCGGCCACCAGACTGATCATGATACCTTTAGACTGATTATATTTCAAACAGTGAGTAGTACGAAAATTTGATTCTATACCGGTATAGAAAAACCATGAGTTTTACTATAAACAAGAGTAAAAAAGTATAAAATAAAAGAAATCAATATTTTCAATTCACAAATTCTGGTATCTTGACTAAATTCCCGTTCAGGTTTAAGCTAAAAGTTAAGTATCATTATTATGAAAGAAAAGCAAGCAAAATTCCTGATAGGATACAACCAATAGAATAGACACAGGATGATCATTATAGACTTAAGCAAATATATATATATATATATATATATATATATATATATATATATATATATATATATATATATATATATAAAACTTTCTCTGTTTATTAATTCCAAAATGCGGTAAGCTTTATCAAGCTTGTCGCACTATTGCTAGGGCATAAGAATGCCCTTGAGAGTATTTACTCTACACCCTAAATCGGGTTCCAATTTCGATCTCCTTTAGATAGATAAATAATGACCTATATTGAGTTAATCTAAGACCCAAAAATCGAATTAAATTCTGAATTGATTCTAAACAAGTTCCTTAGCAGCTCTTAAAGAGAAAACAAAACTAAGAAATTCTTTTTCTTTGATTAGTTGTTACACTTCTATTTTCTTCCTACTCTGGTCCAAATTCCAGGAAGGGGCATGGCCCCCCTGCCCCCTCCCTGAGGGCGCCCATGGTAGCAACAAAAAAGAACAGATTTTCAGAACAAATACGAACCGAAAACTCCCAAGAACGTGCCTTCTTTGAACTGTTACTTAAATCCGTCCATCAAATAGTGATGATTAATAATAAGCTAAAGAAAATGTACAGGTACCTGGAGACTGGATCCGCTACCCAACAGAAAGGAAACAGGCAGAGCCGTTCCTAGCATTGGTGGTGCACAGGGAAAAATTTGTTACAGCGCCCTTCTCCCGAATCGAACATAGGCCAAAAAAGCGGAATCAAAGTGCAAAATTGGTTCTAAGTGGGCAACTGCCAAGCAGAGCTCTCCCCAAGCCACGGCATCCGGGGCAACTGCCCCGATTGCCCCCCTAAGAACAGCTCTGGAAACAGGGTTCTAATCATGTTTCTAATTTATCCTATGTGCTTAAAAGGATCAACTCTGAAATTCGTCGACTCCAGCGAAAATTCCAGGTGTTAATATTGATAAGTACTTGGCTACCAGATGCTTTCTTCTTCTTTTCAGCTTTTATTGCGGAAGATCTGACACAGAAACTGTTCCAAAAGAAAACTAAATAGAGTTCTGTCTGTGTTCACAAGAACAATAGTGAACACAAAATAATAAACTATTTTGTCAAGCTTTTCAGAGAGAAGAAACAACAAATACATACTATATAAAAAAATATCATTAATACTTGGGCCCGACCGATATATTGGCCGGCCGACATTCTCGGGCGAATATGAGGGTCACTGTCTTTATCAGATATCGGAAAAAAATATCGGATGTCGACCGATTTTTTTTTTTTTTTTTTTTTTTATGTGCAGGTTATCCAGAAAGGGGGCCAGATTTCCTCAGGTAATTTTGCATGTCCAGTCCCTGGGGACTAGGGACCAGCTAAATCTGACCAAGGCGGAGAGGGCAGCACAGATGACTCAAACGAAGCCAAAGTAAATTTGTTGTTAATACTTGTCAATACACACCTGGCAAAACAATGTTCGAAACGTGTGGTGAGTTCAAGAACGTACAACCAGAGAAGTTGTTCTTGTTTGTCTCCTGGATCCCAGATACAAGCACCGACCCCTAAATCAAAAGGCACTCAGTAACGCTAAAAGGCGGCTACGATAAGAAACGCAGAGTTAGACATTGGAAGAGACAAAATTAGCCACTGCAACAGAAGAGGAGGAAAACTCAAAACGAAGGAGAGTAGGCTAAGCAAGTTTGATTGACTGCCTCTTGATAACATGCTTGCAACTTGTCAGGAAGAAGAGTCAGCAGATAAACATGGAACTGGAAAGGTATATGCGTGAGGCTTCCATTGACTGGAAAAAGCTGTCCGTTAGAGTGGTGGCGAAATAACAGCAGTCGCTTCAAAAGACTGGCACAATTTGCTCAGAAGTATCTATTCTGTCCACCATCTTCTATCCCAATCGAAAGAGTTTTCAGCACAGTTGGGAACGTTTATGATGACAAACGAAGGTCTCTGAAAGGAGAAAATGCTAAAAAGTTGTACTTTCTGCAATAAAACTTGCCCCAGCTGGACTGGACTTATTAATCACTGTCCAGACTAGAACTTTGTTCGTTTTAAATGTTTTTCTAAATATTTTCTGAATAAATCTTTTTTGCATTATTTGGAATCCACAGTGAATTATTGAGGTTGTTCTTCTGTGTGTAATAGACAAGGGAGAAACATGTGAGTATGAATAAGGACAGAGAATGCAGGGCTTAAGCTTTAGGTAAGGATTTTTTTTTCGGGGGGGGGGGGAATTTAACGGCAAATTACATTGGTATCTTGTCGGTACGATACCGGTATATCGGTATCTGACCCCACAAATCCATATCGGTCAGGCCCTAATTTATACACATTTGGGATTACCATATAAGCCTAGGACAATATTCCTTTGGAACCCCTGCAACCCAGCATACCTCCGCCGCGTGCCACTCCCAAATGTAATTAAAACGAAAAAGAAAATATTGAGAAAAAGGTAAAACTTGTAATAAGACAGTGAACTTTGCAAAAATAAAATCTCTTGTGTAAAGATAATAACACATAGGCCTACATGAATATTTTAGGTCCACATCTGGGTACTTTATCAACGAGAAAAAAAATGAAAGAAAAAACACAACTAGCTTAAACAAACGAACAGCTACATAAAAAGAAACATAAACGCTATAAAAAAAATAAATAAAAATAGCGTTTCATAAACAATAATTGTTGTGCGTGTGTGTGTATCTGTGCGTGTGCGCGTGTGTATGTGTATATACATGTATGTATTTGTATATGTGTTAGTGTATGTGTGTTTGTATATGTATGTGCCTGTGCGTGACTATTTTTTCTCTCTTTTTTTTTTAATGAGCAAATAATGAAAGGAACTAACGTTAATACCAAAATAACAAGTTGGAATTTCTAATTTGGGGGTTAGAATACGATTAAGTTTTAAAAGATTCCAGACGGAAACCATTATTATTCCTAATAGAATAGATAAAATTATCTATGGTTTGCACCTTATTAATGTTTTAAGATTGTTATTATGATTAGTTTTTTGAAGATCATTAGACATTCATAAATAGAACAAAAATAGTCTTACGCCATATTTGTTCATACTGTTAGGTCTTCCTTTGGGGACGTCAGCATTTTCAAAATTCTTCAATTCTTCTAAGAGAAGGTCACAGAATTCATTAGAAAATACAGGAAACGAATAGTATCTTTTTTGCTTATTTCCTTCCAACTGCGAAACCAGTTGATGAGGGGATGAGTCGGACACCAACTTAGTAATTTCAAGGAATCTTTCATGAAAATAGTCTTCCTAGAAAATAAAAAAAATGAATCAGCATAAATTCTAATATACTCTTACATTACCAACTGAATGACTGTATTTTTCATAATACTTAGGGCTCTTATTAATTTGTCATTTATTATAGTCTACTTGTACTGTTGCAGCTCCAGATAACAAGAATAAATGAGTAATAAAAAACTTTATTTTATTGGATTCCTTTCCAGCCGGCATTGTTCAGTTTTACTGAGGTCCATCAAATAAAGAAAGAAGCAACAAAAGAACTATACTATCCCCTAAGGCGTATAAATTGCCTGCCCAAATAGGCAAAAATCGAACTTTTGAAAATTATAAGCATCGAGCACGGACAATATTGAAGGGGCCATTGTCCTGGTTCAGTTCTTCAATCATACATATAAAGACTCCTTGTGTGATTCTGGTTCAAATAAGCATACCATCCTACTTAAGAGTTGGCATTTGTAAGATCAAAGGGGGGTTACGGAGGAGACAAAAGCCACTTTATGCTTTCATTAGTACAGGTTATAAATATTTGGGTAATTCTGTTTCAAATAAGGTACAGCCGGTCTACCTTTCTTCTAAAGAATTAGCACTAGGGAGGGCGAAAGGAGATGATGGAGAGGCTAAACTAGTGTTTACAATATCAGTTTCAAGGACTTGATGAAAATGGTTTCGGATTTCGGAGAAATAAAATAAAATTTCCCTGAAGAACTCTGGGATGAAAAATAGATATACTGATATCTATGTCCAGAGGCGTTAAAAACACTTTAATCAGAAAAAAACAATGCAGGCCTAACAACTCAAATCTTTTTCACAAGAACTAACGTATACTTAACAATCACGAGATGTCGTTAGGGATATACCTGCTTAAAAGGAGGAAGGGGATTTCCATCTACTGAAATTTGTAAAATTGCAATATTTTTATTTCCTGTCCTCCTTAAAACTGAGCCTGCGTCACACAATAAAACTTTAATATTATGTTCAGCAACTATGTAAGTATTTCAGTGAACGAGAAGGGGTTTCCGTGGTAAAGCCCAGGATGCAAAATACAACTAACCCCCTTATTTTTTCACAAGTTACATGAGTCCTCTGGTTTTTATATGTCTTTTTTTTGCTAGGATAAGAAGTACAAAGATGAAGGGAATATTTTTCTAAAGGGGTGGGAGTGACAGAGGAGCGCCAGACCTTCTCTGGCCATTAAATTACTTATGAACCAAATCAGTATTTAGCTCGTTTTTGCACGAGTATGGTATTCATTCTCAAGCAGTAATATTAAACAATAAGCGTTTCTCCCGCATCAAAACACTAATACTCAGTAGGTAAAAAGGTCGGCCATACACAACAAACAAAAAGCACCAATGCAAACATTATACTGAGCACCTCTATCTACCAGTAAAAAAATATGTTTCAAAAGCAAATTGCACTAACCTGCAGTTTAAAGATTTCTGGATGCAAACGTTTATATTTTATCTTAATTTCCTCAGATCGCTTCTTGTTGGTACTAAAAACATTCTTCCTCCTAGCAACTTCTTCTTTAACCTAAACAGTAAAAAGAAATAAATAATAACAAGAAATTTCCGACCTCAAAATGACCATAGACGCAGCGGCAGCTGTGACCTAGCAAAGAGCGAAACATGATCCATCGTCCTTGAAAATTATAAAACGTGTTTTTAAACTACCTGTTTAAAGCGAAAAAATATGGCATTGTCACTGACTTGAAAACCATCATTATTATTCCGGTTCGGCTAGTGTTGCAAAATTACCGTAAAATAAGGTAAAATTGGTAAAATAGAGTAAAATATGGTACTCCCTAGGAAACACAGTGGTGTTTTAGAATTGCTCTGTAGCTGAAAAACCATTTGAACTTTTCTTTTTAAGCATCACTTTCAGATTTTAATGAAATATTTTGATGATTCTGATTTTTCTGGGCTTAAAAAAGATTTTTTTTTCATCAATTTAATTAATAGTCTAATTTATCCCTTTAGTAATCTTGTTTCTTGGGTAATACCTCAGCACTTCTGCAGTGTCCGATTTCGGACATCCATTTTGTAAAAAAAAACCAAAAAAAATAAATATTATTTGGGACTGCAATTTTTTTCTATATTTAAACGTAAGAAATGTTATCCTAACAGCCTTGCATATTTGAAAAGCGGCATTCAGCCACATTTCTCATATCATATAGATGTTATTTTCATTTATTTATAAAAGCACCAAATACAAGTAAAAAAAAGTGGTGTGTAACACTTTGGTGGCTTTGATTAACAAAGCACTGGATCATTATAGCAGAACATTCAGTCACTTTCAATCATTAAGACCGTCTTCAACAAGATCTACTGACAAATCTAGCTCCTCTCCTTCCGACTCAGATTCTGATGACTGTACCTGTCCCGAAGCCCCCGTCCCCCCCCCCCCAACTAAATTCTTGGATATGGCCCTGCGGATTATATATAAATTTCTGCCTCCAATCTCCCTTCGTCACTCCCTTAGAACATATATATATATATATATATATATATATATATATATATATATATATATATATATATATATATATATATATATATATATATATATATATATATATATATATATATATATATATATATATATATATATATCAGTGTCTTCTACTCTGGTAATGGTTTAGCAAAAAAATTAATATGCTGATAGAGCCAAACACAGAAATTTGCACTGTTAGGTAAGTAGCAATCTCATTCGAGGAGCATATTCCTTTGCACAAAAACTTCACAATATAATGTTTTGGGGTTTATCTCAGTTATACACAAGCAAGTTGGTTAAACAAGTCCACTAAATGAATGTACTGATAAAGCTTGATCTAAGGCAGTACTTTACTTAAAGTAAAATACAATGAAAAGGTTCACTTTGGGTTTCTGAGGACATGTGAAAAATCATACAGAAGGAATCAGTTGGACTATAGACTTTGTGATTTATTAACTGATAAAAGAGCTTACCAGCACACACAAAGTTAACAACTGCAGAAAAAAAAATACTCCACTTATAAGATAAGGGATATCCAAATGAACTTATATTTGTCCTTTGAAAGCCATAGAGCCAATACAAAACAGTCCTTACGCTATTTAAACCCAAGGTTGCCTACCCCCATGGAGCTGGCTTGGTCAACTACAGGACTCTGCGATCTAGAGGGAGGGGAAAGCAATAAGCCCCATGTGTCTAACCAAATTCTACTACTGCAATTCTACTATACTACAAGTTTCATATTTCTCTTTCAACAGCTTTAAAAACTCATAATGATTAGCAACTAGAAAAAAGATTTTATGTCTCAATTCAAAAATTAAAAAAGCTTACTTGTTTCAATGTTTCATCTAAAGAAAGCCCCGCACCTCTGATTACCTGAAAAATAAGTAGGCTTAATAATGCAGGATTACAATTTTAGCCAAGAAATTTTAGGAAATTTTAGCAAGGAATTTTTTTATATTTAGGGGGATCAGTGAAATTAGGTATCATAATTACTCTCCAAGTAACATTTTCCTTGGCTAGATCTAGCCCAGTAATTATAAATTAATGCAAACGTTCACCAAGTTGTTGATGTGTGAACGTTTGCATGAAGACAAAATTTCAATAGATAAGTCACTGAGATTCGAAAATAAAAATTAAAACTTTGATTCCGCCTTAGCCCTGCATATCTTCGAAAATCCTACACATTTGGTACTTTTTGAGGAGGCAACTTTAATATCTACTGTAAATGGCCTACCGCAATCTTTTAAAGAGGTAATTGAGATAAAAAATATATAAACAGAAATTTGGGTATAAATAGAGACACCGGAGATATTTCTTTAAGTCCAATTTATAACAGCTTAATTTCAAAAGACTCAATATTTTCGCCCAGTCTAATTTAAGACAACCGGTCCACATGCCTAATGAATATCGAAATTGTAGAATGGCAAAGTCTATTGCCAGGCAACGAGTACTTATTCAATCCAATTGGTGATTGTTTCTTTCATTTATTTCAGGCTCGTTTTTTTTTATTCAGTGTCTATTCTACTCTCGTTAGATTTACTTCGGAAGGTTAGATTTTGTTATGATTTTTTTTTTTTTTTTTTTTTTTTTTTAGCACTGAAGACGACTTGGCAGTGGTCCTTGTCGAAATATTTGTTTGTTCTTCGTCACCATATTTTGCCACTGGCTTAAAAAATCCTCGTTTTCTCACCTTTTTGATTTTATTTTTTATTTATTATTTCCTTTCCTCTCTTGTTTTCCATATGTAATTTAATTTTTATGCTACTTCTATTTATTTAAACTTTCTAGGAGCCAAAAAACATTTGATAGCATAAGACAATTGTTACAAATAAAAATATCTAAAGCCAAACTGGCCAGCCATGGCAAAAACAAAGAAATGAATATAAAGATGATAAATAGGTCCATAGCCAGTAAATAAAAACGAATAAAACAAAAAAATCAAACGAATATTTCGCCCGTATACTACAAGGCGTCTTAAGCATAAAAAAAAAAAAAAAACAACAACAAAAAACTAGAAACAAAAGCTACAAAAAAATAACTAAAAAATATATATAAAACTAAAATAGACCAACATAAAATATACAATTACAACATACAATTACTCACATATACAATTGGCAGCCACCTTCATGAAACCAGAAAAGTAACTGACTTTTCTGGTTTCATGAAGGTAGTTGCCATTTGTATATATGAGTAATTGTATATTATATTTCTTATGTTAGTCTATTTGAGTTATATATATATTATTTAGTTTTAGTTTCTAGCTTTTTTTCTATGCTGAAGACGCCTTGTTGTATTAGGGCGAAATATTCGTTTGATTCTTTTTGTTTTCTTCATTTTCATTTACTGGCCATAGGTCCGTTTGTCATCTTTATATTCATTTCTTTGTTTTTACAATTGTTGTAGTTTGAGAAAAGGGCGAGAAATCCCCCGTATAGGGATTCAGTCTAGAAGAAAATTACACCATCAACCTCTACATGTCTGAGAGTCCTAGAGCCAAGATTTCAGCCCTCTGTAAACAAAAAATCAAATATCAGGTAATATTGATGCAATATTTCCTTTCTGAACTAGACATTATCATAGGCAGCGCAATAGTACTGTCTAAGTAAAGAGCAAAGCAGGCCCTACATATTATTTATTATTTCTTTTTCATCAATGAACTTTATATTGAAGGAGTTGTCGTAAAATTTTTAGAGTGGCCTATTAGATTGGAAATTGAAAGTTGTAGTGGCCTTTTTAAAAATCTTTTTGGTACTCAGGGATACAATACACAGAGCTTTACTTGATATGGCAAATGGAATAACTATAAAGCACTAAAACAGCTCTAAAAGAAGCATAAGCTTGTCCATTTGCTGCTTTTTTCTTATAGTTATAATTCTATGAGCTTATCCTGATTGTCACAGATTATATGCAACATACCAGTACTCAATAAAAGAAAGGATTAGGATCTTCCACAAAGTGATAAAACTGTAAATCCTACCATTGATTGCAAATATTCAATTGCAGAATTTCATTTGGGTTCAGAAACATCTATTTTTGCTAGAGTATCAATCATATCTCCTGCATCACAAGAAATATCACTGTGAATACTTAGGTTTGCAAACATAATCTTTTGCCAATTGGTAGGTAATGTTTATTCAATGTGCCTGCATATAAAAAAATATGTTACAAAAAAAAAAAAAAAAAAAAAAAAAAAAAAAAAAAAACACCTTTGCTGTGTGAGTATCAAATGAAGGGTGAAGCAGTTGTCATATATATGATTAATTAAAAAAAGCTTTAACCACAAAATAACTTTTTCAAATAAAAGTGAAGAGCTCCACTAAACCAAAAATGAGCAGAAATAGAGTCAAATAATCTTCCAACTGTAAAACTACCACAAATCACCATCAATAAATAAATAAAACCCAAAACGAATAACGAATAGAAACTACAATAAATAACTGATTGAAACTCAAAACGAGCAGAAATTAACATGGGTAGGGCTGATAACAACAATGCTTTCCAAAGACCAGAATATAATTTGCACTTCAATGAAAAAAAAAATATAACGTGAATTGTCACTTTAATATACATATTAAACAAATAAAACAAGTTTTTTTCAACTGAAAGTAGGGAGCAAGATTAAAACGAAAAGAAATTACTCCGTACTATGTAGGGGTTACCCTCCTCCTCAATATCCTGCTCTTTACGCTAAAGTTTAACTGTTTTCACAATTTTTTAAGAAAGACTCCTGAAAAACAAGGGCCGTTTAATTAGAATAGGAAGCTATTCTAATAGCGCTAAAAGTTTTAGCGTGAAGAGCAAGGTATTGAAGAGGGGGACAATCCCTTCATATGCGGAATAATATCTGTTTGCTTTGAGTTTTACCATTGCTAATATGTAAATATACCATTGCTAATATGTAAAAATATGTAAATATTTTAGCAACTGCTATTACGGCCAAAATGATGGTCCGTAGAGTTGAATTTGGCTCTAAAAAAACGACACAAAAATTATAAAACAAGTTAGACAATGGAAAAACATTAGTAAATAAAAATCCTTTGAAAGGGTTGTATCTAAGAAATTGGAAAATAGGTTTTGAGTACTCAATCAAGAAAAAAACAACATTGTAATATGTTCCTTATACTTGTATGTATAACGGAGTATCTACAAGTACACCAACTTGCATTAATGGCTGTCAATCGGAACACCGTGCTCATTGGCGGCCACCGGGTTTGTTCACTCAATACTTAGGCATTTGAAATGTCCAGTCAGCCCATTGTTTGTATAATCCCTTGTTTAACTTCCATAATCACTACGTGATAATTATATGGGTGCTAGGAAAAAATCTGAATACGTTTGGATTTGGAATAAAAAATAAACTCCAGAATTTCATCTTTTTGAAATCCAAAAGGCCTAGACCCCCCCCCCCCCAAAAAAAGCCGAAAGAATATTGCTCAAAACTGTAACCGATAGAAACAAAGAGAAAATACCCAAACTGGTTTGCTCTAACGAGCACATCGAAGATTATTTTTACAGATAAGCTTTTAAATTTTTTGTAAGGAATTTCTTTTTCAGGGTTTAAATAAGAAAATCTGCAAAAATTACAGTATGCAGCACAAAGAGATGCCCGGGAGGGGGGGGGGGTCAAACAACTTTCCAGCAAATAAATTCTAAGCTGTTTGAAAAACCTATAACATTTTCGGGTAAAACCAATATCTGATATTTCTTAAAGAATACTAAAACTATTAAAAAATTAGCTGAAAAAAACACATTTTACTTTAGCGTATTACTAGTGTTTGATATTTGTCAGAGGAAGAAACTTCAATTTCGAGTACGTAATAAAATAAATAAATTATTTGTAAAAAACAATTGCGTATGAGCATATGAGTAACATCTGCAATATCTCTAGTTCAGTTTCTGTTTTGGTCAATATATAGGAAAAAATTTCCGTTTCGAATAAAAAAATTATAGGTTATTTGAAAGAAAATATTTGTTGACAAAAATTGTGTGATATGTGACTTTCTTTTTCAGATTTTAGTTATTATGGAATAAAAAACGAGTTTCGCGCAAATAAGCTCTAGGCTATTCGATGAACCTACTATATTTCAGAGTATAACTAATATCTGATATTTCTTGTTTTCAATTTGTCTTTTGTACCGACACTGAGGAAGAAACTTCCGTTTCAAGCGAGAGCAAGAGAACACAGTTATTTTGAGTCGCACGGGCCTACTACCTATATGATGTATTAACAAAATTAGATGACGTCATATTCAAAGAAAGAAATCACAAACTAATTACAACCACTGTTTGACAGAAAACATGACGTCACATTCTCTTTACAAGATGCACTCCTAAGATAGGATGACGTCATATTAAAAAGAAAGCTATCGCCATAGAAGTAATGCTCGCGTCACTTCAGTTTTTTCCGATACGTAGAAGAGAAAGGTGTTAGTCAGATACAACAACAAATTCAACATTAATATTTTATGTATTCATTTTTAAGGTCCTCCTTTGAGTCAACATGGAGGAAGTAAATTCCGTTTCAGTTAAATAAATTATAAATTATTAAAATAGAACAAAAACTTCAAGGTTTTAACAAATATTTGAAATTTCCTTTTCAGATTCTCTTTTAAGTCAACGTAGAAGAAGAAACTTTCGATTCGAGTATGTAAGTAACAAATTACTTGAAAAATAAACTTTAGGTTTAGCACATAGCTAATACTTGAAATTTCCCTTTTCATTGGGCGCATTCCGCGCCGCGATCATAACTAATGATGATTATTTTTAGATAAAAATTTGTTCCACGCCACCTAAATAAAAAGGAGGGGGGGCTCCGCCCAAGAGTAATTTCCGTTCCAGGTTTGTAAAATAATTAGTTATTTGTAATTCTAGTCGGGAGTTGAGTTAAAAATGGGCGGGATATAACAAGTCTTATCCGAATAGACAGCTGATAGAATTCCGTACAATAATATACTTGAGAATTATGAAATTAATGTATATGAATACATTTTCCTATAGATTTTTTTTGATATTTCTTACTCATAAAGGATGATTAAAATTTTTAACTTTTATACGGATATCTGCATTAAAAACCGCCAAGGGCATATCCAGGATTTTGTTTCGGGGGGGGGGGGTTAAAACACATATAGCGTATCTAAAAAAATTCTTTGATATTAGCCACATCTGACTAAATTTTGACTGAACTAAAAGCATCTCCATTCAATGGGGTAAACACCAACTTTTTGTGGATACACATTTATAGCATTTGAAGTAAGGGTCTCTTTGCTAGACCTAAGCCTATCTTGTAAAAAAGGGTTTAGATGAAGGCCGGCTATTTCGTAAGCCTAATATGGTATTTTTTTGTTTTTTTATATTATTTAGCTTGGTACCAAGTGAGCACACTACTCAACAGGTGAGTCACTTTAATTGATTTTTATTGTAAGCCACCCCTAGTTCTATAACCTTACGAACTGTTACCAATATTTTGAATTTTCAAAATACATGCCGAAAGTTCCCCGTCAAGACCGTTCAACCATGCATTTAATACTTATCATTTCCCTTTTCAGCTAATATTTGAGTCAACACAGAGGAAGAAACTTCAATTCCGAGTAGGTAAGTTAAAAATCGTTAAAGAAAATTAACAGTACTTTAGTAATTTTTTTCTTTTTTTCTAAATACATGGCGCCAAGCATAATTAAATATCTGATTTGCCGCTAGTCCTTTATCATGGTTTTTAAATGACTATTGATTCTTCGCTTAATTATAAAAGTCAACAGAGAAACATTTAGGGATAACTTCCTCAGGAAGATCATTCTAGATCGAAGTCAATATCTTTCTAGTGCAACGTCGGATGAAGCTGTTTTTCAAATTCTCGGCTTGCTAGCCTCAAGATAATTGGACCGAGCTGCTAGTGCCTAATATTTCTCTTTTTCAGAATATCTTTTGATTCAAAGTCAATCAAAAAACTTTTGTTTTGAGTAAATAAATTGTAAGTTATTTGGAAACAACTCCAGGGTTTGAGAAAACGATAAAGATTTACATCTTCCCTTTTAATTTTCTCTTCTGAATCGTCACCGAGGAAGAAAATTCAATTTCTAGTTATTAAGTAAAAAATTGCTTATGATCAACAATTGGGCTTTTCTGTATGATTAATGTATAGCATTTTTCTAAATATTATTTAATCAAATATGAAGGAAGAAAATTTCATTTCGAGTAAGTATGTTATAAATTATTTGAAAAAAAAACCTTTAAGATTTTATCAAAGCACAGACATTTAAATTTTCTTTTCAGGTTTTCTATTGAGTCAACACAGAAATGGAAATTTAAGATTCGAGTTAAAAGTAAATAATCTTTTAAGAAAACAATTTTGTTTGGTATATGACTCATATTTGATTTCCTTTTCTTTTTTTCAGATTTCAGTTATTATCGAGTTAAGAACAAATTTCGACCAAATATGGCAATATTACTATTGTACGTTAAGGTAAAACTAATATACTCGTTTTAAGTTAAAAATGGTTTCAGAACAACAACAGTGCTTTAGCAGATGACTAATGCTCGATAATTCTCTTGTTCAGACTGTTTTAACTCATCGTGAGGAAGAAATCTTTCTTTTTGAGCATGTAAGTTATAAATCATTTGAAAAATAACTTTTGACAAAAATAATTTCTCTATTCGTGTTCGTTGTTGAGTCAATACAGAGACAAAAACTTCAATTTCGAATGATTACTATTACTACTACTAACAACTCACCACAACACCAAGCCACCTGAGGCTAACACAGCTACGCAAAATCCTCCTCCATCCTAATCTACTCAAGCCTCCCTCTTTAAACCCTCCCAGAAAGTTCCCATTTCCTTTAAATCTTTCTTTGTGACATCCTCCCAACCCAACCACGGACAACCTGCCTTCCATTTAGCCCTAGACGGTTGGCCGAAAAGGACAATCTTCGGCAATCTGTCATCCTTCATCTGTAGAGCTTTAGTATATGGCTAAAAAATAATATTTCCTTTTTTCAGATCTTCTTTTGGTTCTAGATAGGCTACAGGAAGAACCTTTCTATCGAGTAAGTTGTAAATTACTTGGAAAGCAACTTAAGGGTTGCAGCAGATGACTTTACTATTTAAAATTTCCCGTTTTAGCAATTCTTTTGAGTCAACACGGAGGAAGAAACTTCAATTTCGAGTAGGTAAGTTAAAAATCATTTTAGAGAAACAATCTTGTTTGGCATATGACGGACATTTGATCATTTTTTCTTTTTTTTAGATTTAAGCAATTATGGAGTTTTAGAACCTGTTTCAAGCATATAAGTACTAAGCTATTTGATAAACCTTTTGTATTTTAGAGTAAAACTAATTTCTGTTATTTCCTGCTTTCGATTTCTTGCTTGTGTTAAAATTGAGGAAAAAACTTCCATTTCAAGTAAGAGCAAGAGAGCAAAATTACTATGAATCATGTTTTATCTATATGATGAGTTCGAAAAATGGAATGACATCATTTTCAAAATAAAGACTGCAAACTAATTACATCAACTCTTTAACACATGGCGCACTCATAAGATAGGATGATGTCATACTAAAGAGAAAGGTTATATACTGCAGTAATGCGCGCGTCATTTCAGTCTTTAGCTGTTCATAAAGAGAAAGGTAATAGTCAGATGCAAGTGAACAACACAAAAAAGCCTTGCTAAAGGGTTAAATGTTCAAAGGTTAACTAACTCTAGGTTTAAATGCTAAATACAAAAATTGAATGCTTAGAGTAAGAAAAGTAGTTTTAGTTAATTACTCACCAGGTATTGGATATTTTTGCTTAGAGTAGGACTACAACCTGAAATTATTATTTTATCAATACTGAACATATAGCTTTTTTAGGTTCTTTTTAGTCAAAATGTCCGGGAAACCTGTAGTTTCGAGTGAGAAACTTATAAAATATTCGAATATAGGTTTATTTTAAATATGACTAATATTTAAAATGTCTCTTTTTTAGATTCAATTTTGGTTGACAAGGCGGAAAAAATTTATAATTTAAATCAGCAAGTTATAAATCATTTGAAAACAGAATGTTCTGAAGCATATGACTTATATTTGATATTTGTCTTTTCAGGTCCCTTATTGAGTAGACATAGAAGAAAAAAGCTTTAGTTTCACGCAAGTTAATTACAAATCATTTGTAAAAAATGCTATTTAGCAAATGACTCATATTTGATATTTGTCTTTTTCAGGTTCCTTTTTGAGTAAACACGAAAGAGAAAAAACCTCAATTTCACGTAAATTAGTTATAAATTATTTAAAAAAAATTCTTAAGCATATGAATAATATTTGATATTTGCCTTTTTCAGGTTCCCTTTGAGTCAACATGGAAAAAAACAACTTCAATTTCACGTAAGTAAATTATAAATTATTTCAAAAAGATTGTTCCTAAGCATATAACTAACATTTGATAGATTTCTTTATAAGGTTCCCTCTGATTCAATATGGAAGAACACAACTTTAGTTTCACGTAACTAAGTTATATATTATTTCAAAAAGATTGTTCTTAAAGAAAAGCCTAATATTTGATTTTTGTCTTTTTCAGGTTCCCTCTGAGTTAACATGGAAGAAAACTATTGTTCTTAAGCATATGACTAATATTTGATAGGTTTTTTTTCAGGTTCCTTCTGAGTCAACATGGAAGAAAACAACTTTAGTTTCACGTAAGTAAGTTATAAAATATTTGAAAAAATTTGTACTCAAGCATATGACATATATTTGATATTTTATTTTTCAGGTTCCCTCTGAGTCAACTTGGAAGAAAACAACTTGAATTTCACGTCAGTAAGTTGTAAATTATTTGAAAACAATTGTTCTTAAGCATACTACTAATATTTGGTATTTGTCTTTTTCATTGTCTTTTTCAAGTTCCCTTTGACACGGAAGAAACAAACGTCAGTTTCACGTAAGTTATAAGCAATTTGAAAAAACAATATTCTTAAGCACATGAATAATATTTTATATTTTTCTTTTTCAGGTTCCCTTTGAGCTAACATGGAAGAAAACAGCTTCAGTCTCACGAAAGTAAGTTATAAATTATTTAAAATAACATTACTCCTAAGCATATGAGTAATACAACACTTTTTTTCAGGTTCCCTTTGAGTAAAAATGGAAGACAAAACCTAAGTTTCACGAAAGTAAGCTATAAATTATTGAAAAAAGATTGTTTTTAAGCATATGACTAATATTTGATATTTTTCTTTTTCAGGTTCCCCTTAAGTCATCATGGAAAAAACAAATTTCAGTTTCACGAAAGTAAGTTATATATTATTTGAAAAAGATTGTTCTAAACCATATGACTAATATTTGATATTTTTCGCTTTCAGATTCCCTTTGAATCAACATGGAAGAAAACAACTTCGGTTTCGCGTAAGTAGGTTATAAATTATTTAAAAAACTTATTCTTAAGCATATGAATAATATTTAATAATTTTTTCAGGTTCCCTTTGAGTCAAAATGGAAGACAAAAGCATATGACTAATATTTGGTATTTTCTTTTTCAGATTCCCCTTGAGTCATCATGGAAAAAACAAATTTCAGTTTCACGAAAGTAAGTTATATATTATTTGAAAAAGATTGTTCTAAACCATAAGACTAATATTTGATATTTTTCGCTTTCAGATTCCCTTTGAATCAAGATGAAAGAAAACAACTTCGGTTTCGCATAAGTAAATTATACATTATTTAAAAAAAATTATTCTTAAGCATATGAATAATATTTAATGATTTTTTCAGGTTCCCTTTGAGTCAAAATGGAAGAAAAAACCTAAATTTCACGAAAGAAAGTTATAAATAAATGGATAAAGATTGTTCTAAACCTTGTTCATATGAAAAAGGATTGTTTATATGAATAATATTTGATATTTTTCTTTTTCAGGTTCCTTTTGAGTCATGGAATAAAAAAATTTCAGTTTCACGTAAGTAAGTTACAAATAAATTCAAAAGGAGTATTATCAAGCATATGAATAATTTTTGCTATTTTTCTTTTTCAGGTTCCCTTTAAGTCAACATGGAATGAAAAAATTTTAGTTTTACGTAAGTTATAAATTATTTCAAAAAGATTGTTCTCAAACATATGAATAATATTTGATATTTTTCTTCTTCAGGTTCCCTTTGAGTCAACATGGAAGGAAACAACTTCAATTTTACGTACGTAAGTTATAAATTATTTGAAAAAGTTTGTTCTTAAGCATATAACTAATATTTGATATTTGTCTTAATCAAGTTCCCTTTTCAGTCAATCATTGAAGAAACAACCTCAGTTTCACGTAAGTTACAAACAATTTGAAAAAAATATACTTAAGCATGGAAGAAAAGAACTTCGGCTTCGCGTAGGTAAGTTATAAATTATTTTAAAAAAATATTCTTAAGCATATGAATAATATTTAATAATTTTTCAGGTTCCCTTTGAGTCAAAATGGAAGAAAAAAGCTAAGTTTCAAAAAGAAAGTTATAAATAAATGGATAAAGATTGTTCTAAACCTTGTTCATATGATAGTTCATATGAAAAAGGATTGTTCATATGAATGATATTTGATATTTTTCTTTTTCAGGTTCCCCTTGAGTCATGGAATGAAAAAATGCTCGTAAGCATATGACTAATATTTATTAGAAAATGGCTTTAGTTTCAAGTAAGTAAGTTATAAATTATTTTAAAAACATTATTCTTAAGTATATGACTAATATTTGATATTTTCTTTTTCAGGTTCCCTCTGAGTCAGCGTGGAAGGAAACAACTTGAATTTCACGTAAGTAAGTTATAAGTTATTTGAGTCAACAAGGAAGAAAACGACATCAGTTCGACGTTAGTAATTTATAAATTATTTCAAAAAGATTGTTCTTAACCATATGTCTAATATTTGATATTTTCTTTTTCAGGTTCCATTTGAGTCAACATAGAAGAAATCAACTTAAATTTCACGTAAGTAAGTTATAAATTATTTGAAATATATTATTCTTAAGCATATGTCTAATATCTGATATTTTTTTTTCAAGTTCCCTCTGAGCCAATATGGAAGAAAACAGCTTTAGTTTCCCATATGTAATCTATTAACTATTTGAAAAATATTGTTCTTAAACATACGACTAATATTTGATATTTTTTTTCTTTTCAGGTTCCTTCTGAGTCAACATTGAAGAAAAAAAACTTTAGTTTCACTTAAGTAAGTTACAATTTAATTAAAAAATTAATCGTAATCATATGACTAATATTTATTAGAAAACGGCTTTAGTTTCACGTAAGTAAGTAATTAATTATTTGAAAAACATTATTCTTAGTATATGACTAATGTTTGATATTTTCTTTTTCAGGTTTCCTCTGAGTCAACATGGAAGAAAACAACTTGAATTTCACGTACGTAAGTTATAAGTTATTTGAAAAAGTTTGTTCTTAAGCATATAACTAATATTTGATATTTGTCTTAATCAAGTTCCCTTTTGAGTCAATCATTGAAGAAACTACCTCAGTTTCACGTAAGTTACAAACAATTTGAAAAAAATATACTTAAGCATATAAATAATATTTGATATTTTACTTTTTCAGGTTCCCTTTGAGTTAAAATGGAAGAAAAAAGTTTCAGTTTCACACAAAGTTATAAATTATTTAAAAGAAAATATTTTTAAGCAGATGAATAATATTTAATATTTTTTTTCAGGTTCCCCTTGAGTCAAAATAGAAGAAAAAACCTAAGTTTTACGAAAGTAAGTTATAAATTATTGGATAGATTGTTCTTAAGCATATGACTAATATTTGATATTTTTCTTTTTCAGGTTCCCCATGAGTTATCATGGAAGAAAAAAATTCAGTTTCACGTATGTAAGTTATATATTATTTGAAAAAGATTGTTCTAAACCATATGACTAATACTTGATATTTTTCTTTTTTCAGGTTCCCCTTGAGTCATCATGGAAGAAAAAATTTCGGTTTCATGTAAGTAAGTTATAAATTATTTGAAAAAGATTGTTCTAAACCATATGACTAATATTTGATATTTTTCTTTTCCAATTTCCCTCTGAGTCAGCATGGAAGAAAACAAATTTAGTTTCACGTAAGTAAGTTATAAATTATTTGAAATAGATTGTTCTTAAGTATATAACTAATAGTTGATATATTTCTTTTTCAGGTTCACTTTGAGTCAACACGGAAGAAAACCAATTCAGTTTCATGTACCTAACTTACAACAGATTGTTCTTAAAAATATGACTAATATTTTGTATTTTTTGTCAGGCTCCCTCTGGGACAAAATGGAAGAAAACAACTTTAGTTTCACATATGTAAGTTATACATTATTTGAAAAAGATTGTTCTTAAGCATACGACTAATTTTTGATATTTTTTGTCAAGTTCCCTTTGAGACAACATGGAAGAAAACAAGTTTAGTTTTACGTAAGTTTCCTCTTAGTCAACATGGTTATTTTCTTTTTTTCAGGTTCCCTCTGAATCAACGTGAAAGAAAACAACTTTATTTTCACATATGTAAGCTATAAACTATTTGAAAAATATTGTTCTTAAAAATATGACTAATATTTGATATTTTTTTCTTTTCAGGTTCCTTCTGAGTCAACATGGAAGAAAAAACTTTAGTTTCATATAAGCAAGCTATAACTTATTTGAAAAACATTGTTCTTAAGCAAATGACTAATATTTGATATATTTTCTTTTTCGGTTTTTTTTTCTGAGTCAACAAGGAAGACAACGACATCAGTTCGACGTTACTAATTTATAAATTATTTCAAAAAGATTGTTCTTAACCATATGTCTAATATTTGATATTTTCTTTTTCAGGTTCCATTTGAGTCAACATAGAAGAAATCAACTTAAATTTCACGTAAGTTATAAATTATTTGAAAAATATTATTCTTAAGCATATGTCTAATATCTGATATTTTTTTTTCAAGTTCCCTCTGAGCCAATATGGAAGAAAACAGCTTTAGTTTCCCATATGTAAGCTATAAACTATTTGAAAAATACTGTTCTTAAATATACGACTAATATTTGATATTTTTTTTCTTTTCAGGTTCCTTCTGAGTCAACATGGAAGAAAATAACTTCAGTTTCACGTAAGTAAGTTATAATTTATTTCAAAAAAAATGCTCGTAAGCATATGACTAATATTTATTAGAAAATGGCTGTAGTTTCACGTAAGTAAGTCATAAATTATTTGAAAAACATTATAATTAAGTATATGACTAATGTTTGATATTTTCTTTTTCAGGTTCTCTTTGAGTCAACATGGAAGGAAACAACTTCAATTTCACGTAAGTAAGTTATAAGTTATTTGAAAAAGTTTGTTCTTAAGCATATAACTAATATTTGATATTTGTCTTAATCAAGTTCCCTTTTGAGTCAATCATTGAAGACACTACCTCAGTTTCACGTAAGTTACAAACAATTTGAAAAAAATATACTTAAGCATATAAATAATATTTGATATTTTACTTTTTCAGGTTCCCTTTGAGTTAAAATGGAAGAAAAAAGTTTCAGTTTCACACAAAGTTATAAATTATTTAAAAGAAAATATTTTTAAGCAGATGAATAATATTTCATATTTTTTTTCAGGTTCCCCTTGAGTCAAAATAGAAGAAAAAACCTAAGTTTTACGAAAGTAAGTTATAAATTATTGGATAGATTGTTCTTAAGCATATGACTAATATTTGATATTTTTCTTTCTCAGGTTCCCCATGAGTTATCATGGAAGAAAAATTCAGTTTCACGTATGTAAGTTATATATTATTTGAAAAAGATTGTTCTAAACCATATGACTAATACTTGATATTTTTGTTTTTTCAGGTTCCCCTTGAGTCATCATGGAAGAAAAAATTTCAGTTTCATGTAAGTAAGTTATAAATTATTTGAAAAAGATTGTTCTAAACCTTATGACTAATATTTGATATTTTTCTTTTCCAAGTTCCTTCTGAGTCAGCATGGAAGAAAACAAATTTAGTTTCACGTAAGTAAGTTATAAATTATTTGAAATAGATTGTTCTTAAGTATATAACTAATAGTTGATATATTTCTTTTTCAGGTTCACTTTGAGTCAACACGGAAGAAAACCAATTCAGTTTCATGTACCTAACTTACAACAGATTGTTCTTAAGCATATGACTAATATTTTGTATTTTTTGTCAGGCTCCCTCTGGGACAAAATGGAAGAAAACAACTTTAGTTTCAAATATGTAAGTTATACATTATTTGAAAAAGATTGTTCTTAAGCATACGACTAATTTTTGATATTTTTTGTCAAGTTCCCTTTGAGACAACATGGAAGAAAACAAGTTTAGTTTTACGCAAGATTCCTCTTAGTCAACATGGTTATTTTCTTTTTTTCAGGTTCCCTCTGAATCAACGTGAAAGAAAACAACTTTATTTTCAGATATGTAAGCTATAAACTATTTGAAAAATATTATTCTTAAACATATGACTAATATTTGATATTTTTTTTCTTTTCAGGTTCCTTCTGAGTCAACATGGAAGAAAAAACTTTGGTTTACTATAAGCAAGCTATAACTTATTTGAAAAACATTTTTCTTAAGAAAATGACTAATATTTGATATATTTTCTTTTTCGTTTTTTTTTGAGTCAACAAGGAAGACAACGACATCAGTTCGACGTTAGTAATTTATAAATTATTTCATAAAGATTGTTCTTAACCATATGTCTAATATTTGATATTTTCTTTTTCAGGTTCCATTTGAGTCAACATAGAAGAAAACAACTTAAATTTCACGTAAGTTATAAATTATTTGAAAATATTATTCTTAAGCATATGTCTAATATCTGATATTTTTCTTTTTCAAGTTCCCTCTGAGCCAATATTGAAGAAAAAAACTTTAGTTTCCCATATGTAATCTATTAACTATTTGAAAAATACTGTTCTTAAATATACTACTAATATTTGATATTTTTTTTATTTTCAGGTTCCTTCTGAGTCAACATGGAAGAAAATAACTTCAGTTTCACGTAAGTAAGTTATAATTTATTTAAAAAATTACTCGTAAGCATATGACTAATATTTATTAGAAAACGGCTTTAGTTTCACGTAAGTAAGTTATTAATTATTTGAAAAACATTATTCTTAGTATATGACTAATGTTTGATATCTTTCTTTTTCAGGTTCCCTCTGAGTCAACACGGAAGAAAAACAACTTTATAAGATTGTTCTAAAGCATGTGACTAATAGTTGATATTTTCTTTTTCAGATTCTCTTTGAGTCAACATGAAAGAAAACACCTTTAGTTTCACGTAAGTAAATTATAAATTATTTGAAAAACATTATTCTAAAGAATATGACTAATAATTTATGTTTTTCTTTTCCAGCTTTCCTCTGGGTCAACGTTGATGACAACAACTTTAGTTTCAGATAAGTAAGTTATAAATTATTTCAAGAAGATTGTTCTTAAGCATATGACTAAAATTTTATATTTTTCTTTTTCAGGTTCAATCTGAGTCAACATAGATGAAAACAACTTTAGCTCAAGTAAGTAAGTTACAAATTATTTGAAAAATTTTTTTCTTAAACATATGACTAATATTCGATATTTGTCTTTTTCAATGTTCCATTTGAGTCAACATGGAAGAAAACGACTTTAGTTTCATGTAAGTGAGATATCAATTATTCCAAAAAGATTGTTCTTAAGCATAAGACTAATATTTGATATTTTTCTTTTTCAGGTTCCCTCTAAATTAACATGGAAGAAAACAATTTTAGTTTCATAAAAACCTATAAATTATTTGAAAAACATTATTCTAAAGAATATGATCAATAATTTATGTGTTTCTTTTCCAGGTTCCCTCTGGGTCAACGTTGATGACAACAACTTTAGTTTCAGATAAGTAAGTTATAAATTATTTCAAAAAGATTGTTCTTAAGAATGTGACTAAAATTTTATATTTTTCTTTTTCAGGTTCAGTATGAGTCAACATGGATGAAAACAACTTTAGCTCACGTTAGTATGATATAAATTATTTGAAATTATTCTTCTTAAACATATGACTAATATTCGATATTTGTCTTTTTCAATGTTCCATCTGAGTCAACATGGAAGAAAACGACTTTAGTTTCGAGTAAGTGAGATATCAATTATTCCCAAAAGATTGTTCTTAAGCATAAGACTAATATTTGATATTTTTCTTTTTCAGGTTCCCTCTAAATTAACATGGAAAAAAACAACTTTAGTTTCAAAAAAACCTATAAATTATTTGAATAATATTGTTCTAATGCATACGACTAATATTTGATATTTTTCAGGTTCCTTCTGAGTCAACGTGGAAGTAAACAAATTCAATCTCACGAAAGTAAGTTATAAATTATTTCAAAAAGATTGTTCTTAAGCATATGCCTAGTAATTGATAATTTCTTTTTCTTGTTCCTTTTGAGTCAACATGGAAGAGAACAACTTAAATTTTACCTAAGTAAGTTATACATTATTTCGAAAAGATCATTCTTAAGCATATGTCTAATATTTGATATTCAAAAGGTTCTCTGTGAGTCAACGTGGAAGAAAACAATTTTAGTTTCACATAAGTAACCTATAAATTATTTTAAAAAGATTGTTCTTAAGCATATGACTAATACTTGATTTTTTTTTTCAGATTCCTTCTGAGTCAACATGGAAGAAAACTACTTTAGTTTCAAGTAAGCTATAAATTAATTGAAAAAGATTGTTCTTAAGCATATGACTAATATTTGATATTTTTTTCAGGTTCCTTCTGAGTCAACATGGAAGAAAACAACTTTAGTTTCACGTAAGTAAGTTATAAAATATTTGAAAAAATTTGTACTCAAGCATAATACTAATATTTTATATTTTATTTTTCAGGTTCCCCCTGAGTCAACATGAGAGAAAACAACCTGAATTTCACGTAAGTAAGTTATAAATTATTTGAAAAAGATTGTTCTTAAGCACATTACTAATATTTGGTATTTGTCTTTTTCAAGTTCCCTTTGACATGGAAGAAACAAACCTCAGTTTCACGTAAGTTATAAGCAATTTGAAAAAACAATATTCTTAAGCACATGAATAATATTTGATATTTTTCTTTGTCAGGTTCCCTTTGAGCTAACATGGAAGAAAAAAGCTTCAGTCTCTCGTAAGTAAGTTATAAATTATTTAAAATAAAATTATTCTTAAGCATATGAGTAATACAACACTTTTTTCTCAGGTTCCCTTTAAGTCAAAATAGAAGAAAAAACCTAAGTTTCACGAAAGTAAGCTATAAATTATTGAAAAAAGATTGTTTTTAAGCATATGACTAATATTTGATATTTTTCTTTTTCAGGTTCCCCTTAAGTCATCATGGAAGAAACAAATTCCAGTTTCACGCAAGTAAGTTACATATTATTTGAAAAAGATTGTTCTAAACCATAAGACTAATATTTGATATTTTTCGTTTTCAGGTTCCCTTTGAATCAAGATGAAAGAAAACAACTTCGGTTTCGCATAAGTAAATTATAAATTATTTAAAAAAATTATTCTTAAGCATATGAATAATATTTAATAATTTTTTCAGGTTCCCTTTGAGTCAAAACGGAAGAAAACAACATATGACTAATATCTGATATTTTTCTTTTTCGGGTTCCCCTTGAGTCTTCATGGAAAAAACAAATTTCAGTTTCACGCAAGTAAGTTATATATTATTTGAAAAAGATTGTTCTAAACCATATGATTAATATTTGATATTTTTCGTTTTCAGGTTCCCTTTGAATCAACATGGAAGAAACCAACTTCGGTTTCGCGTAAGTAGGTTATAAATTATTTTAAAAAAAACAATCTTAAGCACATGAATAATATTTAATAATTTTTTCAGGTTCCCTTTGAGTCAAAATGGAAGAAAAAACCTTCACGAAAGAAAGTTATAAATAAATGGATAAAGATTATTCTAAAGCTTGTTCATATGATAGTTCATATGAAAAAGGATTGTTCATATGAATAATATTTGATATTTTTCTTTTTCAGGTTCCCCTTGAGTCATGGAATAAAAAAATTTCAGTTTCACGTAAGTAAATTATAAATTATTTCAAAAAGATTGTACTCAAGCATATGACTAATATTTGATATTTTCTTTTTCAGGTTCCCTTTGAGTCAACATGGAAGGAAACAACTTCAATTTTACGTAAGTAAATTATAAATTATTTCAAAAAGATTGTAGCCAAGCATATGACTAATATTTGATTTTTTTGTTTTTCAGGTTCGCTGTGAGTCAACATGGAAGAAAACAACTTGAATTTCACGTAAGTAAGTTATAAGTTATTTGAAAAAGTTTGTTCTTAAGCATATAACTAATATTTGATATTTGTCTTAATCAAGTTCCCTTTTCAGTCAATCATTGAAGAAACAACCTCAGTTTCACGTAAGTTACAAACAATTTGAAAAAAATATAATTAAACATATGAATAATATTTGATATTTTACTTTTTCAGGTTCCCTTTGAGCTAAAATGGAAGAAAAAAGCTTCAGTTTCACGTAAAGTTATAAATTATTTAAAAGAAAATATTTTTAAGAAGATGAATAATATTTAATATTTTTTTCAGGTTCCCTTTGAGTCAAAACAGAAGAAAAACCTAAGTTTTACGAAAGTATGTTATAAATTATTGGAAAGATTGTTCTTAAGCATATGACTAATATTTGACATTTTTCTTTTTCAGGTTCCCCATGAGTTATCATGGAAGAAAAAAATCCAGTTTCACTTATGTAAGTTATATATTATTTGAAAAAGATTGTTCTAAACCATATGACTAATATTTAATATTTTTCTTTTTCAGGTTCCCCTTGAGTCATCATGGAAGAAAACAAATTTAGCTTCACGTAATTAAGTTATAAATTATTTGAAATATTAAGTATATAACTAATAGTTGATATATTGCTTTTTCAGGTTCCCTTTGAGTCAACAAGGAAGAAAACCAATTCAGTTTCATGTAATTAACTTATAACAGATTGTTCTTAAGCATATAAACTAATATTTTGTATTTTTTGTCAGGCTCCCTCTGGGACAAAATGGAAGAAAACAACTTTAGTTTCACAAAAGTAAGTTATACATTATTTGAAAAATATTGTTCTTAAGCATACGACTAATTTTTGATATTTTTTGTCAAGTTCCATTTAAGATAACATGGAAGATAACAACTTTAGTTTTACGTAAGTTTCCTCTTAGTCAACACGGTTATTTTTCTTTTTCAGGTTCCCGCTGAATCAACGTGGAAGAAAACAACTTTAGTTTCACATATGTAAGCTATAAACTATTTGAAAAATATTGTTCTTAAACATATGACTAATATTTGATATTTTTTTCTTTTCAGGTTCCTTCTGAGTCAACATGGAAGAAAAAAACTTTAGTTTCACGTAAGTAATTTAAAATTTATTTCAAAAAAATTGCTCGTAAGCATATGACTAATATTTATTAGAAAACGACTTTAGTTTCACGTACGGAAGTTATAAATTATTTGAAAAATATTATTCTTAAGTATATGACTAATATTTGATATCTTTCTTTTTCAGGTTCCCTCTGAGTCAACATGGAAGAAAAACAACTTTAGCACAACGTAAGTAAGTTATAAATTATTTGAAAAAGAGTGTTCTAAAGCATGTGACTAATACTTGATATTTTCTTTTTCAGGTTCTCTTTGAGTCAACATGAAAGAAAATAACTTTAGTTTCACGTAAGTAAATTGTAAATTATTTCAAAAACATTATTCTTAAGAATATGACTAATAATTTATATTTTTCTTTTCCAGGTTCCCTCTGTGTCAACGTTGATGACAACAACTTTAGTTTCACATAAGTAAGTTATAAATTATTTCAAAAGGATTGTTCTTAAGCATGTCAACATGGAAGAAAACAAGTTTAGTTTCACATATGTAAGCTATAAACTATTTGAAAAATATTTTTCTTAAACATATGACTAATATTTGATATTTTTGTTCCTTTTCAGGTTCCTTCTGAGTCAACATGGAAAAAAACTTTAGTTTCACGTAAGTAAGTTATAATTTATTTCAAAAAAATTGCTCGTAAGCATATGACTAATATTTATTAGAAAACGACTTTAATTTCACGTAAGTAAGTTATAAATTATTTGAAAACATTATTCTTAAGTATATGACTAATATTTGATATCTTTCTTTTTCAAGTTCCCTCTGAGTCAACATGGAAGAAACACAACTTCAGCATAACGTAAGTAAGTTATAAATTATTTGAAGAGATCGTTCTAAAACATGTGACTAATACTTGATATTTTCTTTTTCAGGTTCTCTTTGAGTCAACATGGAAGAAAACAACTTTAGTTTCACGTAAGTAAATTATAAATTATTTAAAAAACATTATTTTTAAGAATATGACTAATAATTTATATTTTTCTTTTCCAGGTTCCCTCTGGGTCAACGTTGATGACAACAACTTTAGTTTCACATAAGTAAGTTATAAATTATTTATAAAAGATTGTTCTCAAGCATGTGACTAAAATTTGATATTTTTCTTTTTCAGGTTCAGTCTGAGTCAACATGGAAGAAAACAACTTTAGCTCACGTAAGTAAGCTATAAATTATTTGAAAAATATTCTTCTTAAACATATGACTAATATTCGATATTTGTCTTTTTCAATGTTACATCTGAGTCAACATGGCAGAAAACGACTTCAGTTTCACGTAAGTGAGATATCAATTATTTCAAAAAGATTGTTCTTAAGCATAAGACTAATATTTGATATTTTTATTTTTCAGGTTCCCTCTAGATTAACATGGAAGAAAACAATTTTAGTTTCACAAAAACCTACAAATTATTTGAATAATATTGTTCTTATGCATATGATTAATATTTGATATTTTTTAGGTTCCTTCTGAGTCAACGTGGAAGTAAACGAATTCAATCTCACCAAAGTAAGTTATAAATTATTTCAAAAAGATTATTCTTGAGCATATGTCTATTAATCGATATTTTCTTTTTCTTGTTCCTTTTCAGTCAACATGGAAGAGAACAACTTAAATTTTACCTAAGTAAGTTATAAATTATTTGAAAAAGATTATTCTTAAGCATATGTCTAATATTTGATATTTTTCTTTTTCAGGTTCCCTCTGAGTCAACGTGGAAGAAAACAATTCTAGTTTCACATAAGTAACCTATAAATTATTTTAAAAAGATTGTTCATAAGCATATGACTAATATTTGATATTTTTCTTTTTCAGGTTCCTTCTGAGTCAATACGGATGAAAACAACTTCAGTTTCACGAAAAAAGTTATAAATTATTTGAAAAAGATTGTTCTCAAGCATATGACTAGTACTTATTTTTTAAGGTTCCCACTGAGTCAACATGGATGAAAAAAACTTCAATTTCAATTAAGTAAGTAATAAATTACTTCAAAAAGATTGATCTTAAGCCTATGACTAATATTTGATTTTTTTTTCAGGTTCAGTCTGAGTCAACCTGAAAAAAAAACAACTTTAGTTTTACGTAAGTAAGATATAAATTATTTGAAAAAGACTGTTCTTAAGCATGTGACTAATATTTGATATTTTCCTTTTCAGGTTCCTTCTGAGTCACCATGGAAGAAAACAACTTTAGTTCACGCAAGTAAGTTATAAATTATTGCAAAAAGATTGTTCGTAAGCATATGACTAATATTTGATATTTTTCTTTTTCGGGTTCTGAGTCAATGTGGACGTAAACGAATTCAATTTCACGTAAGTAAGTTATATTTTATTTCAAAACGATTGTTCTTAAGCATATGTCTAATAATTTACATGTTCTTTTTCTGGTTCCTTTTGAGTCAACATGGAAGAAAACAACTTCAAATTCAATTAAGTAAGTTATAAATTATTTCAAAAAGATTGTTCTTAAGCATATGACTAATATTGGACATTTTTCTTTTTCAGGTTCAGTCTGAGTCAACATGAAAGACAACAACTTTAGCTTCACGTAAGTAAGCTATAAATTATTTGAAAAATATTGTTTTTAAACATATGACTAATATTCGATATTTTTCTTATTCAGGTTCCTTCTGAGTCAACATGGAAGAAAACGACTTTAGTTTCACGTAAGTAAGTTATGAAATTATTTAAAAAAGATTGTTCATAAGCATATGACTAATATTTGATATTCTTCTTTTTCAGGTTCCCTCTGAATCAACATTGAAGAAAACAATTTCAGTGTCACGTAAATAAGTTATAAATTATTTCAAAAACATTGTTCTTAAGCATATGACTAAAATTTTATATTTTTCTTTTTCAGGTTCAGTCTGAGTCTACATAGAAAAAAAAACAACTTTAGCTCAAGTAAGTAAGTTATAAATTATTTGAAAAAGATTTTTTTTAAACATATGACTAATATTCGATATTTTTCTTTTTCGGGTTGCTTCTGAGTCAACATGGAAGAAAATGACTTTAGTTTAACGTAAGTAAGTTATCAATTATTTCAAAAAGATTTTTCGTAGGTACATGACTAATATTTGATATTTTTCTTTTTCAGGTTCCCACTGAGTCAATAAGGAAGAAAACAACTTTAGTTTCTCGTAAGTAAGTTATAAGCTATTCGAAAAACATTGTTCTTAAGCATATGACTAATGTTTGATATTTTTCTTTTCCAGGTTCCCTTTGAGTCAACATTGAAGAAGACAATTTAAGTTTCACTAAAAAAGTTATAAATATTCTGTAAAATATTATTCTTAAGCATCCATTTGACGATCCATTTGAGTTATCATGGAAGAAAAAACCTCAGTTTCACGTAAGTAAGTTAAAACCAATTAAAGAAAATTATTCTTAAGCTTATGAAAAATATTTAATATTTTGTTTTTCAGGTTCACTTTGAGGCAACACGGAAGAAAACCAACTTCAATTTCACGTAAGTAAGTTATAAATTATTTCAAAGAGATTGTTCTTAAGCATATGACTAATATTTGATATTTTTCTTTTTCAGGTTCCCACTGGATCAACATGGAAGAAAACAATTTCAGTGTCACGTAAATAAGTTATAAATTATTTCAAAAACATTGTTCTTAAGCATATGACTAAAATTTCATATTTTTCTTTTTCAGGTTCAGTCTGAGTCTACATAGAAAAAAAAACAACTTTAGCTCAAGTAAGTAAGTTATAAATTGTTTGAAAAAGATTTTTCTTAAACATATAACTAATATTCGATATTTTTCTTTTTCGGGTTGTTTCTGGGTCAACATGGAAAAAAATGACTTTAGTTTCATGTAAGTGAGTTATCAATTATTTCAAAAAGATTTTTAGTAAGCATATGGCTAATATTTGATATTTTTCTTTTTCAGGTTCCCACTGAGTCAATATGGAAGAAAACAACTTTAGTTTCACATAAGTAAGTTATAAACTATTCGAAAAACATTGTTCTTAAGCATATGACTAACATTTGATATTTTTCTTTTCCAGGTTCCCTTTGAGTCAACATTAAAGAAAATAATTTAAGTTTCACTAAAAAAGTTATAAATATTCTGTAAAATATTCTTCTTAAGCATCCATTTGAGGATCGATTTGAGTTATCATGGAAGAAAAAACCCCAGATTCACGTAAATAAGTTATAAACAATTAAAGAAAATTATTCTTAAGCTTATGAAAAATATTTAACATTTTCTTTTTCAGGTTCACTTTGAGTCAACACGGAAGAAAACCAACTTCAATTTCACGTAATCAAGCTATAAATTATTTCAAAGACATTGTTCTTAAGCACATGACTAATATTTGATTTTTCTTTTTTTTCAGGATCTCTCTCAGTCAACATGGAAGAAAACAACTTTAGTTTCACGGAAGTAAGTTATAAATTATTTGAAAAAGACTATTCTTAGGCATATGACCAATATTTGGTATTTTCCTTTTTCAGGTTCCCTTTCTATCAACATGGTAGAAAACAACATTAGTTTCACGTAAGTAAGTAATACATTATTTGTTCTTAAGCATACGAATAATATTTGATAATTTTAAAATATTTATATACTAATACTTAATATTTTTCTTTTTCAGTTTTCCTTTGAGTTAACACGTAACGACACAACTTCAGTTTAACGTAAGTAAGTTGTAAATTTCTTCAAAAAGATTGTTCTTAAGCATATGAATAATATTTGATATTTTTCTTTTTCAGGTTCCCTTTGAGTAAACATGGAAGAAAAAACATCAGCTGCACGTAAGCAAGTAATTATTTGAAAAAGATTGTTCTTAAGCATATGTAATATTTGATGTATTTTGTTTGCATTCCCTTGAGTTATCATGGAAGAAAAAAACCTAAGTTTTACGTAAGTTATAAACAATAAAAAAAAGTTCTTAGGCACATGGATAATATTTAATATTTTCTTTTTTAAGTTCCCTTTCAGTCAAAACGGAAGAAAACAACTTCAATTTCACGTGAGTAAGTTATAAATTATTTAAAAACGATTGTTCTTCATGGAAGAAAAAAAAACCTACGTTTCACGTAAGTTATCAACAATTAAAAAACAAATTTCTTAAGCACATGAATAATATTTGATATTTTCCTTTTCAGGTTCCCTCTGAGTCAACACGAAAAAAAACAACTTCAATTTCACGTGAGTAAATTATAAATTATTTCAAAAAGATTTTTCTTAAGCATAAGAATAATATTGGATATTTTTTCAGGCTTCCTCTGAGTCAACATGGAAGAAAACAACTATAGTTTTACGCAAGTAAGTTATAAATTATTTGAAAAAGATTGTTCTTGCATATATGACTAATATTTGATATTTTTTCTTTTTCAGGTTCCCTCTTAGTCAACATGCAAGAAAACAACTTTAGTGTCACGTGAGTAGGTTAGTAATTATTTGAAAAAGATTGTTCTTAAGCATATGACAAATTTTTCATATTTTTCTTTTTCAAGTTCCCTCTGAATCAACATGGAAAAAAACAACTTTAGTTTCTCGTAAGTAAGTTATAATTTATTTGAAAAAGACTGTTCTTAAGTATATGACTAATATTTGATATTTTTCTTTTTCAGGTTCCCTCTGAATCAACATGGAAGAAATTAAATTTAGTTTCACGTAAGTAAGTTATAAATTATTTGAAAAAGAATGTTCTTGCATACAAGACTAATATTTCATATTTTTTTCTTTTTCAGGTTCCCTGTAAGTCACCATAGAAGAAAACAAATTTAGTGTCACGTAAGCAGGTTAAATATTATTTGAAAAAGATTGTTCTTAAGCATATAAATAATACTTGATATTTTTCTTTTTCAGGTTCCCTCTGAGTTAAAATGGAAGAAAACAACTTTAAGTTCACGTAAGTAAGTCATATTTTATTTGAAAAAGATTGTTCTTGCGCATAAGACTAATATTTCATATTTTTTCTTTGTCAGGTTCCCTCTGAGTCACCATAGAAGAAAACAACTTTAGTGTCACGTAAGTAGGTTAGAAATTATTTGAAAAAGATTGTTCTTAAGCATATGAATAATATTGGACATATTTCTTTTTCAGGTTCCCTCTGAGTAAACATGGAAGAAAACAACTTTAAGTTCACGTAAGTAAGTCATAAATTATTTGAAAAAGATTGTTCTTAAGCACATGACTAATTTTTTTTTTTATTCAGGTTCCCTCTTAGTCAACATGGAAGAAACTAAATTTAGTTTCACGTAAGTAAGTCATAAATTATTTGAAAAACATTGTTCTTGTGCATTAGACCAATATTTAATATTTCTCTTTTTCAGGTTCACTCTGAGTCAACATGGAAGAAAACAACTTTAAGTTCACGTAAGTAAATTATACATTATTTGAAAAATATTGTTCTTAAGCATATGACTAATACTTGATTAGTTTTCTTTTTCAGGTTCCCTTTGAATCAACGTGAAAGAAAACAACTTTAAGTTCACGTAAGAAAGTCATCAATTATTTGATAAAGCTTGTTTTAAGCATATCACTAATATTTGTTATTTTTCTTAATCAGGTTCCCTCTGAGTCAACGTGGAAGAAATTAAATTAGTTTCACGCAGTTAGTAAGTTATGAATTATTTGAAAAAGATTGTTTTTGTGCATATGACTAATATTTGATATTTTTCTTTTTCAGGTTCCCTGTGAGTCAACATCGAAGACCACAACTTTTGTTTTACGTAAATTATAAATTATTTGAAAGAGATTGTTCTAAAGTACGTGACTAATATTTGATGTTTTTCTTTTTCAGGTTCTCTCTGAGTCACCATGGAAAAAAACAACTGCAGTTTCACGTAAATAAGCTATAAATTATTTGAAAATTATTGTTCTTAAGAAATTGAATAATATTTTATATTTTTATTTTTCATCTTCCCTCTGGGTCAACATGAAAGAAAACGACTATAGTTTCACGTAAGTAAGTCATAAATTATTTAAAAAAGATTGTTCTTAAGCATATGGCTAATATTTGATATTGTTCTTGTCCAGGTTCCCTCTGAGTCAACATGGAATAAAACAACTCTAGTTTGACGTAAGTAAGTTATAAATTATTTGAAAAAGATTGTTCTAAAGACTGTGACTAATATTTAATATTTTCTTTTTCACGTTCCCTTTGAGTCAACATGGTAGAAAACAACTATAGCTTCACGTAAGTCAATTATAAATTATATCAAAAAGATTGTTCTTAAGCATATGACTAATATATGATATATTTCTTTTTCAGGTTCCCTTTGAGTTAACATGGAAGAAAACAAATTTTTCAGGTTTTCAGGCAAATAACTAATATTTGATATATTTCTTTTTCAGGTTCCCTTTGAGTTACCAAGGAAGAAAACAACTTTAGTTTCATGTAAGTAAATTATAAATTTTTTTCAAAAAGATTGTTCTTAAACATATGACTAATATTCGATATTTTGCTCTTTCAGGTTCCTTCTGAGTCAACATGGAAGAAAACGACTTTAGTTTCACATAAGTAAGTTATAAACTATTTCAAGAAGACTCTTCTTAGGCATATGGCTAATATCTGATATTTTTCTTTTTCAGATTCCCTCTGATTAAACATTGTAGAAAAGAATTTCAGTTTCACTAAAAAAGTTGTAGATTATTTGTAAAATACAGTTCTTAAGCATGTTAATAGTATTTGATGTTTTCTTTTTTAGGGTCCATTTGAGTTATCATAGAAGAAAAAACCTCAGTTTCACGTAAGTAAGTTAAAAACAATTAAAGAAACTATTCTTAAGCTTATGAAAAATATTTGATATTTTCTTTTTCAGGTTCACTTTGAGTCAACACGGAAGAAAATCAACTTCAGTTTCAGGTAAGTAAGTTATAAATTATTTCAAAGAGATTGTTCTTAAGCACATGACTAATATTTGATTTTTCTTTTTTTTTTCAGGATCCCTCTGAGTCAACATGGAAGAAAATATCTTTAGTTTCACGTAAGTAAATTATAAATTATTTCAAAAAGATTGTTCTTAAGCATATGACTAATATTGAACATTTTTCTTTTTCAGGTTCAGTCTGAGTCAACATGAAAGACAACAACTTTAGCTTCACGTAAGTAAGCTATAAATTATTTGAAAAATATTGTTCTTAAACATATGACTAATATTCGATATTTTGCTTTTTCAGGTTCCTTCTGAGTCAACATGGAAGAAAACGACTTTAGTTTCACGTAAGTGAGTTATCAATTATTTCAAAAAGATTGTTCGTAGGTATATGACTAATATTTGATATTTTTCTTTTTCAGGTTCAGGTTCGGTCCACAAGGAAGAAAACAACTTTAGTTTCACGTAAGTAAGTTATAAACTATTTGAAAAAGATTGTTTTAAGGCATACGACTAATATTTGATATTTTTCTTTTTCAGGTTCCCTCTGAGTCAACATGGAAGAAAACAACTTTAAGTTCATGTAATTAAGTCATACATTATTTTAACAAGATTGTTCTTAAGCATATGACTAACACTTGATATTTTTTTATTCAGGTTCCCTCTTAAGTCAACATGGAAGAAATTAAATTTAGTTTCACGTAAGTAAGTTATAAATTATTTGAAAAAGATTATTCTTGTTTATTAGACCAATATTTGATATTTCTCTTTTTCAGGTTCCCTCTGTGTCAACACGGAAGAAAACAACTTCAGTTTCACGTAAATAAAGTAATCATACATTATTTGAAAAATATTTTTCTTAAGCATATGACTAATACTTGATTAGTTTTCTTTTTCAGGTTCCCTCTGAGTCAACATGAAAGAAAACAACTTTAAGTTCACGTAAGTAAGTCATCAATTATTTGAAAAAGCTTGTTTTATGCATATCACTAATACTTGTTATTTTTCTTAATCAGGTTCCCTGTGAGTCAACGTAGAAGAAATTAAATTAGTTTCTCGTAAGTTTCAAGTTATAAATTATTTGGAAAAGATTGTTTTTGTGCATATGACTAATATTTGATATTTTTCTTTTTCTGGTTCCCTGTGAGTCAACATTGAAGAAAAAAACTTTTGTTTCAAGTCAGTAAGTTATAAATTATTTAAAAAAGATAGTTCTTAAGCATACGACTATTATTTGATATATTTCTTTTTCATGTTCCCTGTGAGTCAACATCAAAAACAACAACTTTTGTTTTACTTAACTATAAATTATTTGAAAAAATTTTTCCTTAAGTATGTGACTAATATTTGATATTTTTCTTTTTCAGGTTCCCTCTGAGTCAACGTGGAAGAAAACGACTTCAGTTTCACGTAAAAAAGCTATAAATTATTTGAAAAAAATTGCTCTTAAGCATATGACTAATATTTGTTATTTTTCTTTTTCAGCTTCACTCTGGGGCAACATGGAAGAAAACGACTTTAGTTTCACGTAAGTAAGTTATAAATTATTTAAAAAAGATTGTTCTTAAGCATATAACTAATATTTGATATTGTTCTTTTTCAGGTTCCCTCTGAGTCAACATGGAACAAAACAACTTTAGTTTGACATAAGTGAGTTATAAATTATTTGAAAAAGATTGTTCTAAAGAATGTGACTAATATTTAATATTTTCTTTTTCAGGTTCCCTTTGAGTCAACAAGGAAGAAAACAACTATAGCTTAACGTAAGTTAATTATAAATTATTTCAAAAAGATTGTTCTTAAGCATATAACTAATATTTGATATATTTCTTTTTCAGGTTCCCTTTGAGTTACCAAGGAAGAAAACAACTTTAGTTTCATGTAAGTAAATTATAAATTTTTTTCAAATATATTGTTCTTAAACATATGACTAATATTCGATATTTTGCTCTTTCTGGTTCCTTCTGAGTCAACTTGGAAGAAAACAACTTTAGTTTCACATAAGTAAGTTATAAACTATTTGAAAAACACTGTTCTTAAGCATATGACTAATATCTGATATTTTTCTTTTTCAGGTTCCCTTTGAGTCAACATTGTAGAAAACAATTTTAGTTTCACAAATAAAGTTGTAGATTATTTGTAAAATACTGTTCTTAAGCATGTTAATAATATTTGATGTTTTTCTATTTTAGGGTCCATTTGAGTTATCATGGAAGAAAAAACCTCAGTTTCACGTAAGTAAGTTATAAACAATTAAAGAAATTATTCTTAAGCTTATGAAAAATATTTGATATTTTCTTTTTCAGGTTCACTTTGAGTCAACACGGAAGAAAATCAACTTCAATTTCAGGTAAGTAAGTTATAAATTATTTCAAAGAGATTGTTCTTAAGCACATGACTAATATTTGATTTTTCTTTTTTTTTTCAGGATCCCTCTGAGTCAACATGGAAGAAAATATCTTTAGTTTCACGTATTGTTCTTAAGCATATGACTAATATTTGATATTTTCTTTTTTAGGTTGTATCAACATGGGAGAAAACAACTTCAATTTCACGTAAGTAAGTTATAAATTATTTCAAAAAGATTCTTCTTAAGCAAATGACTAATATTTCATTTTTATCTGCTTCCCTCTGGTTCATACGGAAGAAAAAAACTTTAGTTTCACGTAAATAAGTTATAAATTTTTTCAAAAAGACTGTTCTTAAGCATATGGACTAATATTTAATACTTTTCCTTTTCAAGTTTCCTTTATATCAACATGGGAGAAAACAACTTCAATTTTACTTAAGTAAGTTATAAATTATTTCAAAAAGATTCTTCTTAAGCATATGACTAATATTTGATTTTTTTTTCTGATTCCCTCTGGTTCACATGGAAGAAAACAACTTTAGTTTGACGTAAATAAGTCATAAATTATTTCAAAAAGATTGTTCTTAAGCATATGACTAATATTTTATATTTTTCTTTTGCGGGTTCCCTCTGAGTCAACATGGAAGAAAACAAGTTTAGTTTCACGTAAGTAAGTTATAAATTATTTCAAAAAGAGGCTTCTTTAGCATATGACCAATATTTCATAATTTTCTTTTTCAGCTTCCTTCTGAGTCAACATGGAAGAAAACAACTTCAAGTTCACGTAAGTAAGTTATAAATTATTTGAAAGAAATTGTTTTTAAGCATATAACTAATATTTGATGTTTGCCCTTTTCAGGTTTCCTCTGAACCAACATGAAAGAAAACAACTTAGGTTGCATGTAATTAAATTATAAATCACTTCAAAACGATTGTTTTTAACCATATGCCTAATATTTGATATTCTTCTTTTTCAGGATCCCTCTGAATTAACATGGAATTTAGTTTCACCTAAGCAAGTTATATATTATTTGATAAATATTGTTCTTAGGCATATGTATAATATTTGTTATGTTTCTTATTCAGGTTCTTTCGGAGTCAATGTATAATAAAACAACATTAGTTCCACGTAATAAAGTTATAAATTACTTCAAAAAGGTTGTTCTTCAGCATATGATTAATATTTGATATTCTTCTTTTTCAGGATCCCTCTAAATTAACATGGAATTTAGTTTCACCTAAGCAATTTATATATCATTTGATAAATATTATACTCAGACAGATGACTAATACTTGATATGTTTTTTATTCAGGTTCTTTCTGAGTCAATAAGCTAGAAAACAACTCTTATTCTTATGCTTATTAAAATTATTTGACTTTTTTCAGGTTCACTTTGAGTCAACACGGAAGAAAACCAACTTCAATTTCACGTAAGTAAGTTATAAATTATTTCAAAGAGATTGTTCTTAAGCACATGACTAATATTTGATTTTTCTTTTTTTCAGGATCCCTCTGAGTCAACAGTAAAAAAAAACATTAGCTTCATGCAAGTAAGTTATAAAATATTTGAAAAAATTTGTACTTAAGCATATAACTTATATTTGATATTTTCTTTTTAAGGTTCCCTCTGCGTCAATATGGAAGAAAAAACATTAGTTTCACGTATATAAGTTAAAACTTATTTGAAAAAGATTGTTCTTAAGCATATGACTAATATTTGATATTTATCTTTTTCAGGTTCCCTTGAGTCATTTGGAAGAAAACAACTTTAGTTTAACGTAAGTAAGTTATAAATTATTTCAAAAAGACTGTTCTTAAGCATATGACTAATATTTGATTATTTTCTTTTTCAGGTTCCCTCTGAGTCAATATACAAGAAAACAACTTTAGTTTCACGTAAGTAAGTTATAAACTACTTGAAAAACACTGTTCTTAAGCATATGACTGATATTTGATAATTTTCTTTTTCAGGTTCCCTTTGAGTAAACCTTGAAGAAAACAATTTCAGTTTCACGTAAATAAGTTATAAATTATTTGTAAAATATTGTTCTTAAGCATGTTAATAATACTTGATATTTTTCTTTTTTAGGATCCATTTGAGTTATCATGGAAGAAAAAACCTCAATTTCACGTAAATAAGTTATAAACCCTTAAAGAAAATTATTCTTAAGCTTATGAAGAATATTTGATATTTTCTTTTCAGGTTCACTTTGAGTCAGCACGGAAGAAAACCAACTTCAATTTCACCCATATAAGTTATCATAATTATTTCAAAGAGATTGTTCTTAAGCATATGACTAATATTTGATTTTGCTTTTTTCAGGGTCCCTCTGAGTCAACATCGAAGAAAACAACATTAGTTTCACGTAAGTTATAAATTATTTGAAAAAATTTGTACTTAACCCTATGACTTAAATTTGATATTTTCTTTTCCAGGTTCCCTGTGGGTCAATATGGAAGAAAACAACTTTAGTTTCACATATGTAAGTTATAAATTATTTGAAAAAGATTGTTCTTAAGCATATGGCTAATATTTGATATTTTCTTCTTCAGGTTCCTTTTGAGTGAGAATGGGATAAAACAGCTACAGTATCAAGTAAGTAAGTTACAAATTATTTGAAAAAGATAATTCTTTAACATATGATTAATATTTGATATATTTCATTCTTTCAGGTTGCCTATGTTCACGTAAGATACAAATCATCTGAAAAAATTGTCTTAACATTCTACTAATATTTGATATTTTCTTTTCAGGTTCCCTTTGTATCAATACTGAGATAACAACTTCAATTTTACTTAAGTAAGTTACAAATTATTTCAAAAGTTTCTTGCTAGACTAATATTTCACATTTTTCTTTTTCAGGTTCCCTCTGAGTCAACGTGCAAGATAACGACTTTATGTTCACGTAAGAAAGCTATACATCATTCCATAGTGAATTTTATTAGGAATACGTATAATTTTTTATATTTTTCTTTTTCAGGTTCCCTCGGGGGCAAAATAGAAGAAAACGACTTTAGTTTCGCGCCACTAAGTCATAAATTATTTAACAAGAATTGTTCATAAAGAGATGACTAATATTTGATATTTTCTTATTCAGGGTCCCTCTGAGCCAACATGGAAGAAAACAACATTAGTTCCACGTAATTAAGTTATAAATTACTTCAAAGCGGTTGTTCTTAAGAATATGATTAATATTTAATATTTTCTTTTTCAGGTTCCCTTTGAGTCAACAAGGAAGAAAACAACTATAGCTTAACGTAAGTTAATTATAAATTATTTCAAAAGTGGAAGAAAAAAACTTTAGTTTCACGTAAGTAAGTTATAAGCTACTTGAAAAACACTGTTCTTAAGCATATGACTGATATTTGATATTTTTCTTTTTTAGGTTCCTTCTGAGTCAACATGGAAGAAAACAACTTTAAGTTGTTTTATATATATTTGATATTTTTCTTTTTCAGCTTCACTCTGGGTCAACATGGAAGAAAACAACTTTAGTTTCACGTAACTAAGTTATAAATTATTTCAAAAAGACTGTTCTTAAGCATATGACAAATATTTGATATTTTTCTTTTCCAAGTTCCCTCTCAGTCAACATGGAAGGAAACAACTTTATTTTCATGCAAGTAAGTTATAAATTATTTGATATTTGATATTTTTATTTATCAGATTCCCTCTGAGTCAACATGGAAGAAAACAACTTTAGTTTCACGTAAGTTATAAATTATTTGAAAAAGATTGTTCTTAAGCATATGACTAATATTTGAGATTTTTCTTTTTTAGGTTCTTTCTGAGTCAATGTGGAAAAAACAACTTTAGTTTCACGTATGTAAGGTATAAATTATTTGAAAAAATTATTCTTAAGCATATGACTAATATTTAATATATTTGTTTTCAGGCTCCTTCTGAGTCAGCATGGAATTCCCTCAGAGTCAACATGGAAGAATACAACTTTAGTTTCAAGTAAGTAAGTTATAAATTATTTTAAAAAATTGGTTCTTAAGCATATGATTAATATATGATATTTTTCTTCTTTAGTTCCCTCTGAGTCAAGAGGGACAAACACCTTTAGTTTCCCGTAAGTAAGTGATAAATTATTTCAAATATTTTCCTTAAGCATATGACTAAAATTTGATTTCTTTTTCAGGTTCCCTTTGAGTTAACATGGAAGAAAACAACTTCAGTTTCACGTAAGTAAGTTATACGTTATTGGAAAAAGGTTGTTCATAAGATTAAGAATAATATTTGATATTTTTCTTTTTCAGGTTCCCTTTGAGTCAACACAAAAGAAAAACAACTTCAGTTTCACGTAAATAAGGTATAAATTATTTGAAAAAGGTAGTTCTTAAGCATATGAACAAGATTTATTATTTTTCTTTGTCAGGTTCCCTTTGAGCACTCGAAGAAAAAAACTCAGTTTCACGCAAGTCAGTTTGAAACAATTAAAAAAATTTATTCTTCAGCATATGCATAGTGTTCTATATTTTCTTTTTCAGGTTCCCTCTGAGTCAACATGGAAGAAAACAACTTTAGTTTCACGTAAGTTATAAATTATTTGAAAAAGATGGTTCTTAAGCATATGACTAATATTTTAGATTTTTCTTTTTTAGGTTCTTTCTGAGTCAATGTGGAAAAAAGAACAACTTTAGTTTTACGTATGTAAGTTATAAATTATTTGAATAAGCATATGACTAATATTTGATATATATATTTTTTCATGTTCTTTCTGATTCAGCATGGAATTCCCTCAGAGTCAACATGGAAGAAATCAACTTTAGTTTCATGTAAGTAAGTTATAAATTATTTGAAAAAGTTTGTTCTTTAGCATATGAAAAATATATGATATTTTTCTTCTTTATTTCCCTCTGAGTCAAGAGGGACAAACACCTTTAGTTTCCCGTAAGTAAGTTATAAATTATTTCAAATATTTTCCTTAAGCATATGACCCAAATTTGATATTTTTCATTTTGAGGTTCCCTCTGCTTGCACATTGGGAAACACGATTAAAGGTTCAACTAGCTAAGTTACGAATTATTTCAAGAAGATTATTATACAACATATAACTAACCTTTGATATTTTTCTTTTTCAGGTTCCCTTTGGGTTAACATGGAAGTATGCAACTTCAGTTTCTCGTAAGTAAGCTACATAAATTATTTTAAAAAGATTGTTCTTAAGCATATGAGTAATATTTCATATTTTTCTTTTTCAGGTTCCCTCTGAGTCAACATCGAAGAAAACAACTTAAATTTCACGTAAGTAAGTTTGTTTTTAGTGAGGAACACTGTCTCTTGTTGTATTCTTTTCCAGATTATAATTTAAAGTAGAGTATGTGGAAGTGTGAAGCAGGAAACACGGAAGGGCTGATGACTTCTAATGATGATTTCCTGGACTATGAATTTGTGAACGATAGAGGAACTGGAAGTGAAATTGAATTTTAGCCGTGTACTGGAGACGAAATTCTAAAGGTTGTGAAAACAATCAAATCTAATTCAGCAGGGACGGATGGCATTAATGGACAGAGGGACAATGCTTCATCCATATAATCAATATTTCCCTCCAAACCGGCGTTTTCCCTGATGGGCTTAAAAGAGCAAAATTCATCCCCCTTCACAAAGGTGGTTCTAAGCTAGATATTGAAAATTATACACCCATATCAATCCTACCCGTGCTTTCAAAATTATTTGAAAAAAATGTGCATAAAAGGCTTTATGATTACCTTAAAAAAAAGGGGACGTTATGTGAAACCCAGTTCGGCTTTAGGAAAGGTCACTCGGCGTCGGACGCCGAGCATTCCCTCTGTGATACTGTAAATAAAAGCTTTGAACGTTGTGAAAATCCTTTGAATATTTTTATTGATTTTAGAAAAGCATTTGATACAGTGGATTTTAAAATTTCACTCAAACGTCTGATATCCCTTGAAGTTCGTGGTAACTATCTGAAGTGGTTTGTTAGTTTTTTGAGTGGTAGATCTCTTCAAGTTGTATTAAATGAAGTTTTTTCCTCTCCTTTTCAAGTGATGTGTGGTGTACCCCAGTGATCTGTCTTGGGACCACTTCTGTGTCTTGTGTATGTTGATTCAATGCGTTTCTACTTACCTAAGTGTTTTATTACAACTTTTCCGGATGATACTGCTTTAACATTGTCTAGTCGATCTAATGGTGATTTGTTGTTGAAAGTAAATAGGGTTTTAAAGTCTTATTTGTATTTACAAGTTTGGGCCTTTTCTCAATGAATACTAAAAAAAAAAAAACTAATTTTATGATATTTAGAAGCGTTGGTAAGCAGCCAAGTGTTAATGGAGAAATATTTTTTTTTATTGTGCGGCTTTGTCACAGGTGTATGAAGTGCGTTATTTGGGCTTCCAGCTTGATTGTAATTTATCTTGGAAGCCCCATAGTGATCTTGTTGCAGCTAAAGTTGCTAAAGGTCTGGGAATTTTACGCCAATTAAAGCATGTTTTACCATTATCAGTTCTTCTATTACTGTACCACACTATTGTTGAGCCTTATATTTCTTATGGTTGTGTTCTTTGGTCTAGTTATTTTTATGCAAATTTTAAAAGGGTGCAAATTCTTCAAAATGAAACAGTACGCCATCTTGGTAATTATGTAGAAAATATGAACGATACAGCGTCATGTTTTAATAAATTACGAGTGCTTAATATAGGTCAGATTCGCGATTATCAAGCTGCTGTTTTTGCTTATCGATGTCGAAATGAACAGTTTTTACTGATCTTTTTTTGGAGTAGAACGTTCACTCTACAGGTATGCGATTAGGGAGGCGGATAATTATGTTGTTGAGTACCGAGACACCACACGCGCAGGTTTCGGAATTAGGTATTTAAATACGGATATTTGAAATGATATCTCAGCTGGCACTCGGGAGGCTGAACACATTGAAACATTTAAAGTAAAGTTTAAGAAACATTTATTGGGAGAGAGTAATTTTTTATTTTTCTTTTGTTAGATTTCGGTATTAATTGTAAGTTGAATGTTTTTGTCCTTTATTTAGTTTTTTTAAATGATTTTTGTTATTGGTTGAGAATTAGAGGATTGCAGTCGTCCATCATCAAGCTTTTCAAGCCTTCCCCAGGCAGATATGTGTATATATAGTTTATTTTGTAATTATTAGTAAAATAAAATAAGTTCCAAGTTCTTATAAATGATTTGAAAAGATTGTTCTTAAACATATGACTAATATTTAATATTTTTCTTTTTTAGTTTCCCTTTGAATTATCACGTAACGACACAACTTCAGTTTCACGTAAGTAAGTTATAAATTATTTCAAAAAGATTGTTCTTAAGCATATGAATAATATTTGATATTTTTCTTTTTCAGGTTCCCTTTGAGTCAACATGGAAGAAACAACTTTAATATCACGTAAGCAAGTTATAAAATTATTTGGAAAAGGTTGTTCTTAAGCATATGTAATATTTTATATATTTTATTTGCATCCCCAGAGTTATCATGGAAGAAAAAAAACTACGTTTCACGTAAGTTATAAACAATTAAAAAAATTATTCTTGGGCACATGGATAATATTTGATATTTTTCCTTTTGGTTCGCTTTGAGTCAACACGGAAGAAAACAACTTCAATTTCACGTGAGTAAGTTATAAATTATAATTTATTTTGGATCCCTTTGAGTTATCATGGAAGAAAAAAAACTACGTTTCACGTAAGTTATCAACAATAAAAAAAAATAATTATTGTTAACCACATGAATAATATTTGATATTTTCTTTTTCAGGATACCTCTGAGTCAACACGGAAGAAAACAGCTTCAATTTCACGTGAGTAAGTTATAAATCATTTCAAAAAGATTGATCTTGAGCACATGACTAATATTGGATATTCTTTCAGGCTCCCTCTGAGTTAACATGGAAGAAAACAACTGTAGTTTCACGGAAGTGTTATAAATTATTTGAAAAAGATTATTCTTGCGCATATGACTAATATTTGATATTTTTCTTTTTCAGGTTCCCTCTTAGTCAACATGCAAGAAAACAACTTTAGTGTCACGTAAGTAGGTTAGAAATTATTTGAATTAGATTGTTCTTAAGCAAATGAGTAATTTTCATATTTATCTTTTTCAAGTTCCCTCTGAGTCAACATGGAAGAAAACAACTTTAGTTTCACGTAAGTAAGTTATAAATTATTTGAAAAAGATTGTTCTTAAGCATATGACTAATTTTTATTTATTTTTTTTATTCAGGTTCCCTCTGAGTCAACATGGAAGAAATTAAATTTAGTTTCACGTAAATAAGTTATAAATTATTTGAAAAAGATTGTTCTTGTATATAAGACTAATATTTCATATTTTTTCTTTTTCAGGTTCCCTCTAAGTCACCATAGAAGAAAACAACTTTAGTGTCACGTAAGAAGGTTAGAAATTATTTCAAAAAGATTGTTTTTAAGCATATAAATAATATTTGATATTTTTCTTTTTCAGGTTGCCACTGAGTCAAAATGGAAGAAAACAACTTTAAGTTCACGTAAGTAAGTCATAATTTATTTGAAAGAGATTGTTCTTGCGCATAAGACTAATATTTCATATTATTTCTTTGTCAGGCTCAGTCTGAGTCACCATTGAAAAAAACAACCTTAGTTTCACGTGAGTAGGTTTAAAATTATGTGACAAAGATTGTTCTTAAGCATATGAATAATTTTGATACTTTTCTAATATTTATATACTAATATTTATACTTATACTAATACTAATATTTAATATTTTTCTTTTTCAGTTTCCCTTTGAGTTAACACGTAACGACACAACTTCAGTTTAACGTAAGTAGTTATAAATTATTTGTAACAGATATTTATTTAGCACATGACTAATATTTGATATTTTTCTTTTTCAGGTTCCCACTGAGTCAACATGGAAGAAACAACTTTAGTTTCACGTAAGCAAGTTATAAAATTATTTCAAAAAGGTTGTTCTTAAGCATATGAATAATATTTGATATATTTTATTTTGGATCCCTTGGAGTTATCATGGAAGAAAAAAACCTACGTTTCACGTAAGTTATCAACAATAAAAAAAAATTATTCTTGGGCACATGGATAATATTTGATATTTTCTTTTTTAGGTTCCCTTTGAGTCAACACGGAAGAAAACAACTTCAATTTCACGTAAGTTTTAAATTATTTCAAAAAGATTGTTCTTAAGGATATGACTAATATTTGATATATTTTATTTTGGATCCCTTTGAGTTATCATGGAAGAAAAAAACCTACGTTTCACGTAAGTTATCAACAATTAAAAAAAAATTATTCTTAAGCACATGAATAATATTTGATATTTTCTTTTTCAGGTTCCCTCTGAGTCAACACGGAAGAAAACAGCTTCAATTTCACGTAAGTAAGTTATATATTACTTCAAAAAGATTGTTCTTAAGTATAAGACTAATATTGAATATTTTATTTTTCAGGCTCCCTCTGAGTCAACATGGAAGAAAACAACTTTAGTTTCACGGAAGTAAGTTATAAATTATTTGAAAAAGATTGTTCTTGCGCATATGACTAATATTTGATATTTTTTCTTTTTCAGGTTCTCTCTTAGTTAACACGCAAGAAAACAACTTTAGTGTCATGTAAGCAGGTTAGAAATTATTTGAAAAAGATTGTTCTTAAGCATATGACTAATTTTCCATATTTTTCATTTTCAAGTTCCCTCTGAGTCAAAATGGAAGAAAACAACTTTAGTTTCACGGAAGTAAGTTATAAATTATTTGAAAAAGATTATTCTTAAGAGTATGATAAATATTTGATATTTTTCTTTTTCAAGTTCCCTCTGAGTTAACATGAAAGAAAACAACTTTAAATTCAAGTAAGTAAGTTATAAATTATTTGAAAAAGATTGTTCTTAAGCATATGGCTAATTTTTATTTATTTTTTTTTATTCAGGTTCCCTCTGAGTCAACATGGAAGAAATTAAATTTAGTTTCCCGTAAGTAAGTTATAAATTATTTGAAAAAGATTGTTCTTGTGCATTAAACTAATATTTGGTATTTTTCTTTTTCAGGTTCCCTCTGAGTCAACATGGAAGAAAACAACTTTAAGTTCACGTAAGTAAGTCATACATTATTTGAAAAAGATTGCTCTTAAGCATATGACTAATACTTGATTAGTTTTATTTTTCAGGTTCCCTCTGAGTCAACATGAAAGAAAAAAACTTTAAGTTCACGTAAGTAAGTCATCAATTATTTGAAAACGATTGTTTTATGCATATGACTAATATTTGTTATTTTTCTTATTCAGGTTCCCTGTGAGTCAACATAGAAGCAATTAAATTAGTTTCACATAAGTAAGTTATAAATTATTTGAAAAATATTGTTTTTGTGCTAATGTTTGATATTTTTCTTTTTCAGGTTCCCTTTGAGTCAACATTGAAGAAAACAACTTTAGTTTCAAGTCAGTAAGTTATAAATTATTTAAAAAAGATTGTTCTAAGGCATATGACTAATATTTGATATTTTTCTTTTTCAGGTTCCCTCTGAGTCAACATGGAAGAAAACAACTTTAGGTTCATGTAAGTAAGTCATAAATTATTTGAAAAAGATTGTTCTTAAGCATATGACTAACATTTGATTAGGTTTATTTTTCAGGTTCCCTCTGAGTCAATATGAAAGAAAACAAATTTAAGTTCACGTAAGTCATCAATTATTTGAAAAAGATTGTTTTAAGCATATGACTAATATTTGTTATTTTTCTTATTCAGGTTCCCTCTGAGTCAACATAGAAGAAATTAAATTAGTTTCACGTAAGTAAGTTATTGTGGTAAAGCTTTCTAATTCAGTTAATTATTAATTTAGTAAAAATATATGTGACGCAAATATGAAGTTTTGAAATACCACTTTGTTATTAAGATAAGGAACATATCCTGCTAAATTCTGTTTAACGGGAAGTTGAGAAATTACTACTTTCTAGCAAATACGTCGGACGGTGTGGCTGATAAAAATGTGTAAAAGATACATTTTATCGGAAGGGAAGATCTCTTACTAACTATATGCCGGACTGACCTCTGGTCCGTTGTTTTAGAAATACTTTGGGACCTTGCCTTATAATCGTAAGTGTCTAAGTATCTTATTTATATTTTATTGTTGTTTTATTGAGACTTGTGGGCTACTTGGGACAGCCAGTCCCAGTAGACAGAATATATCCGATTATATTATATGGTAAATGAATAAAAGTATTGTATTTTAGACGATCTCTAGGATCTATTTTTAGCCTCTCGAACATACCCAGTCGGTACACCTCATTTGTTTGGTCATAGCCTAAGGCACGCTACCAAAGTTAAATTACCTTAGGGCCAAAGTTTATCTCCCCTCTAAAGGGAGAATACAGTCATCTAAGACTAAAGCCCCCAAATACCATAAGTAACGCTTCACAACATTATAAATTATTTGGAAAAGATTGTTTTTTGTGCATATGAATGATATTTGACATTTTTATTTTTCTGGTTCCCTTTGAGTCAACATTGAAGAAAACAACTTCTGTTTCAATTCAGTAATTTATAAATCATTTAAAAAAGTTTGTTTTAAGTCATACGACTATTATCGGATATTTTTATTTTTCAGGTTCCCTCTGAGTCAACACTGAAGAAAAAAACTTAAAGTTCACGAAAGTAAATTATAAATTATTGGAAAATTATTGCTCTTAAGCATATGACTAATACTTGATTAGTTTTCTTTTTCAGGTTCCCTTTGAATCAACGTGGAAGAAAAAAACTTTAAGTTCACGTCGGTAAGTCATCAATTATTTGAAAAAGATTGTTTTAAGCATATGACTATTTTTCTTATTCAGGTTCCCTCTGAGTCAACATGGAAGCAATTAAATTAGTTTCATATAAGTAAGTTATAAATTATTTGAAAAAGATTTTTTTGTGCATATGACTGATGTTTGATATTTTTCTTTTTCAGGTTCCCTCTGAGTCAACATTGAAGAAAACAAATTCAGTATCACTTAAGTAAGTTATAAATTATTTCCAAAAAAATTCTTCTTAAGCATACGACTAATACTTGATATTTCTCTTTTCAGCTTCACTTTTGGTCAATATGGAAGAAAACAACTTTAAGTTCATGTAAGTAAGTCATACATTATTTGAAAAAGATTTATCTTAAGCATATGACTAATATTTGATTAGGTTTATTTTTCAGGTTCCCTCTGAGTCAACATAGAAGAAATTAAATTAGTTTCACGTAAGTAAGTTATAAATTATTTGGAAAAGATTGTTTTTGTGCATATGACTAATATTTGATATTTTTCTTTTTTGGGTTCCCTCTGAGTCAACATTGAAAAAAACAACTTTAGTTTCAAGTCAGTAAGTTATAAATTATTTAAAAAAGATTGTTCTTAAGCATATGACTAATATTGGATATTTTTCTTTTTCAGGTTCCCTCTGAGTCAACACGGAAGAAAACAACTTCAGTTTCACATAAGTAAGTTTTTTAAGTCAGAAACACTCTCTGTCGTTGTATTCTATTCCAGATTATAATTTAGAGACTAAAAACCGGACATCACTTCGTAGAGGGGGAATTGCGTGTTTGATTTCAAAGTCGTTGTCATACCAAGTAAGAAATTATATTGATGTTTGGATAGAGGGTAAGTTTGAAAATTTTAGTCTGGAATTAGATTTGGGAAGTAGGCAACTTTTGATTAGTGTTGTGTATAGGCCACCGAGTGCTAGCTGGGAGGAATTTGAGCGTGGGTTTGATAAACTTGCACGTGTGGCGTTTTCAACTTTGATCTGCTTTAATTGAATGGAGTGAATTTTGACTATTTTAATTTGATGGTTGCTCATGATCCTTTTCCCCCATGAATAATCCAATGCATGTTACGAGTCATTCAGCCACTCTCATAGATAATATTTTAGTTTGTTCTAAGTATCTGGACCGTAGTTATGCTCATGAGGTTATATACCTTTGTTTGCACCATTTCCCAGTTGTAGCAACGGTACCTTGTGGCCGAATAAAAAGAAATGATTTAAAAAAAGTGAAGACTCGGTTGTTAAAAAAAAGAGAATTTACAAAAGAGAATTTTTTTAGTAGTGATCTTCTGATTTACCACCTGAGCTTACTGTACCAAATGATATTCTCCTCTGGAATAGTGCCAAAATCTTTTTGCGAAGGTAAACTGATCCCCGTGTTAAAGCGAGGTAAACCTCCCCACCTATGTAGTTCGTATAGACAAATTGAATGTTTTTTGTAAACTATTTGAGTTGCTAACATGCGAAGAAATTCGGTCAAAATGTTACGTTCCTTCAGGGCAGTTTGGCTTTCAGAAGGGACTAGGGTGTGGTCATGCCCTGTCAGCTCTATGTGCTATACTTTTGGATGCTGATGCAGCTCGTGAATCTCTAGTTCTTGGTAGCCACGATGTGCACCGTGCATTTGATTCGCTCGTCCACGAATATATTTTGTATTCGGCATATAAGAGGGGGGTTAGCCCTTCGGTGATAGGAGCGTATCGTGTTTATATGGTAATCTCATGGTCCATATGAATATTCCTGGTATGAGTAATATTTATGTTATTTTACCGATTTATAAGGGAGTGAGACATGGATCTATTGTTTCACCTTTTTTTTTTAATAATGCTAAAATAGAGCCACAATCGCAAATTGAATGTTCATGCATAGTTCGCGGTTTGAATCTAAGTCTAGTTTGTTATACCGATGACGTGTTTATGCCTAGTCGGACCATTTCGCGCGTCGAGGAGAATTTTTAAATTTTAAATAATGAGTACTAGAAAATTGGTCATAGTGTCAATGCAGCCATGTCTGAGATCGTTCTTTTTAATGGGAAGGAATCGACCGATGTATCTATTAGACTTGGTGGTACTACCGTTCAGCCAGTGACTTTGTTAACTTATTTGGGCCTCCCTGTCGGAACTTCCGTGCGAGCTACCCGCTTGCTCATAGTTAACCACCTGCAAAAGCGAATTTCGGCGTCATATGGCAACATTGTGGCAAATAAACTCCGTTTTAATCGCATGATTTTAAATAGGTTGTATAACGCAACTACGCTGCCACATATTCTGTATATTGCACCTTTCTGGAGAATGCTCCAGAAATCTGACATTAAGCGAATTTGGTCTTACTACTTTCGTTATGCAAAGTATTTGTTGAGATTACCTTTGTGGACGCGTAACTCATATATTAGTCTTCCTTATAAAGTTACAGAATCATGTCAGGCCGTTAGAAAACAGATCGACAACTTTAACCCAAGACTGTCGCGCGAGTGGTCGTCCCTCCTGCGGCAGTAGTTTCGTTGTATTGCTTTTAAGTACTTGTTCAGTATTTTTTTTTTTTTTTTTTTTTTTGTATTATGTTGTACTCCGTCTTTTTGCTTTTTTGTAGTGACGGGTTAAAAAAAAAATAAAAAAAAAATAAATAGGTTTTGTGAACAGTTAGCAGCACTGATTTTAGTGAAATTTTAGATATGAAAGATGACGTTTCTGGTGCATTTGATCACATGATGGGGATTGTACAGTCATAATGATAAGACTTGCCCAGTGAAATGTTTGAAACCAAATAAGGATGAGCCCAGGAAGCCCCCAATAACTACGGAAATTCTTGAACCGTCAGATAAAAGAAATCAATTGTAAATGGATTATTTAAATGACGAGTGTGCCAAAAAACTGAAAGAATTCAAAATAACACGCAATAAAGTGAACTCAATGAGAAGAAAAGCTAAAAAAGAATACTTTGCTAATCAACTGAGTTTAAACAAGGATAATACTAAAGGAACTTAGAAGGTTATTAATGATCTATTGGGAAATAAAAAAGAAGCCCCAAATTCGCTACTGATTCAAGGAGAAACTGTTAATGATGGTACAATTATTACTAATATATTTGCTAAGTTTTTTTCAAGTTTTGGCCAAAATGCACAGGTGGAAGGGCTGATGACTTCTAATGATGATTTCCTGAACTATGAATTTGTGGATGATAGAATAACTGGAAGTGAAATTGAATTTCAGCCTTGTACTGGAGACGAAATTCTGAAGGTTGTGAAAATAATCAAGTATTATAGTTGATTATTTTCAAAATCTTCAGAATTTAGTCTCCAGTACACGGCTGAAACTCAATTTCACTTCCAGTTCCTCTATCGTCCACAAATTCATGGTCCAGGAAATCATCATTAGAAGTCATCAGCCCTTCTGTGTTTCCTACTTCCCACTTCCATGTTCCCTACTTTAAATTTTAATGTGGAAAAGAATGCAACAAGAGAGAGTGTTCCTCACTAAAAACAAACTTACTTACGTGAAACTTAAGTGTCAAATAAAGTTACGTGAAACTTTGACTTTGTCAAGTCAAAGTGGTTTTCAAGTTACGTTTACTCAAAAATTTGGAAGGGCCTAGCCTTTTCCCTTTAGAAAAGACCTGGGCCATACGAGGAGAGGGGATGAGCATTGAATTTAGATTATTTTCGAATTGTTGCAGTAGTTGGGATTTTCTGAAAAAGAGGGGCAAGGGGCAACAATCATTAGGAAAATTTTCCCTTGGAAAATTTAGGAAATGTCAGGACAATGTTAACTGTGCAGCCATGATTATGGAGTTAATTTCTAATGATTTCAATTATACATAACGTAGTTTAGGTTTTGTAAGGGTCACTCCACGACGCACGCCTCGCAGCACCTGGTTCAAAGTGTAAACTGTAAATCTTTTTCAAATAGTTTATAACTTACTTACGTGAAACTAAAGTTGTTTTCTTCGATGTTGACTCAGAGGGAACCTGAAAAAAATATATTAAATATTAGTCATATGCTTAAGAACAATCTTTTTAAAATAATTTATAACTTAATGACGTGGAACTAGAGTTGTTTTCTTCCATGTTGACTAAAGGAACTTGGAAGGTTATTAATGATCTATTGGGAAAGAAGAAAGAAGCTCCAAATTTGCTATTGATTTAAGGAGAAACTGTTAATGATTACACGATTATTAATAATATATTTGCTGAGTTTTTTTCAAGTTTTGGCCAAAATGCACAGGTGGAAGGGCTGATGACTTCTAATGATGATTTCCTAAACTATGAATTTGTGGATGATAGAATAACTGGAAGTGAAATTGAATTTCAGCCTTGTACTGGAGACGAAATTCTGAAGGTTGTTAAAATAATCAAATCAAATTCAGCAGGGATAGATGGAATTAATCTTAAGACTTTTAAATCAGTGATGTGTAATTTACTACCATGTCTCGTCCACTATCAGTTCTTCTATTACTGTACCATACTAATGTTGCGCCTTATATTTCTTATGGTTGTGTTCTTTGGTCTAGTAATTTTTATGCAAATTTTAAAAGAGTGCAGATTCTTCAAAATAAAATAGTATGTCTTCTTGGTAGTTATGTATAAAATGTGAACGATACCGCATCGTTTTTTTAAGAAATTACGAGTGCTTAATATTGGTCAGATTCGCGATTATCAAGCTGCTGTTTTGCTTATCGATGCTTGAATGATCTAAGTCCTACAGTTTTTACTGATTTTTTTTTCGCGTAAATTGTTCACTACACAGTAATGCGAATGGGAAGGAGGATAATTTTGTTGTTGAGTACCGAGACACCACACGTGCAGGTTTTGGAATTAGGTATTTAACTCTGGCTATTTCGAATGATATCCCAGCTGGCATTCGGGAGGCAGAACACATTGGGTCATTTAAAGTAAAGTTTAAGAAACATTTATTGGGAGAGGGTAGTTTTTTTTTTAGATTTTGGTATTAATTGTAAGTTGAGTGTTTTTGTCCTTTTTTTGTTTTTTTTGTAAATGATTCTTGTTATTGGTTGAGAATTAGAGGATTGCAGCCGTCCATCATCAGGCTTTTCGAGCCTTCCCCTGGTGGTTGTGTGTATATGTAGTGTATTTTGTAATTGTTATCAGAATAAAATAATTTCTAAGTTCTTATAAATTATTTAACAAAAGATTGTTCTTAAGCATATGACAAATATTGGATATTTTTATCTTTCAGGTTCCCTCTGAGTCAACATGAAAAAAAAACTTTAGTTTCATGTAAGTAAGTTATAAATTATTTTTAAAAGATTGTTCTTAAGCATATGATTAATATTTGGTATTTTTCTTTTACAGGTTCCCTTTGAGTGAAGAAAACAACTTTAGTTTCACGTAAGTAAGTCATAAAGTATTTGAAAAAGATTGTTCTTAAGTATATGATTAATATTTGATATTTTCCTTTTTCAAATTCTCTTTGAGTTAACATGTAACAAAACAACCTCAGTTTAGCGTAAGTAAGTTATAAATTATTTGAAAAGGATTGTTCTTAAGCATACAAATAATATTTGATATTTTTCTTTTTCAGGTTCCCTCTGAGTCAACGTGGAATAAGACAAATTTAGTTTCACACCAGTAAGTTATAAATTATTTGAAAAAGATTGTTCTTAAGCATAAATAAAAAAAGAAGTTTTTTCAACATAGAAATTAAAACGAACAAAAATTATTACGCATATGAGGGGGTTCGCCCAATAGTCAATACCTTGCTCTTTACACTAAAGTTCGAATTTTGTTCCAATTCTTTAAGAATGACCCCTGAATCCCAAAGGTCGTTTAACTAGAATAATTAAACTTTAAAAGTTTAGCATAAAGAGCAAGGTATTGACTAGGAGGGAGAGGAACACCCTCATACACGTAAAAATTTCTGTTCGTTTTAAGTTTTAATGTTGCTCTGTACTTTCAGTTGCAAAATACAAAATTTGTAGCGGATGGGTTTGGGGAAAAGAGGGCGTAGGGGAGGGGGGCTAGTTGCCCTTAAATCTCTTGACTCTTAAAAATTGAACTAGAACTTTCAATTTCCGTCCCTTTCATAAGAACCATACATGCCTTTAGGGCATAACTAAGAACGCCTTCCCCTGGGCCCTGGGGGGTTGTATTGACATCGGAGTTTTTCTTATCTGACCTTTCAACTATTTTTTTTTTAACAAAATGTCTATCTCAAAATTTTCATTAGATGGGTTTGAAAAAAGAAGGCGTGGGGAGGGGAGGCTAGTTGCCCTCGGATCTCTTTTGACTATTAAAAAGTGAACTCGAACATTCAATTTCCAATCAAATAAGCCCTCTCTGAAGTTTATACGAGCATCCCTTTCATAAGAACCATATATGCCCCAGGACATAACTTAGAACGCCTGCCCCCGGGCCCTGGGGGGGGGTGTATCAACACCTGAGTTGAACTTTCAATGTTCTAAACACTCAGTTGAACCGCACCTGAGTTGAACTAGAACTTTCCATTTCCAATCAAACGAGCCTTCTCTGAAGTTTATATGAGCATTCCTTCCATAAGAATCATATATGTCCCCAGGGTATAACTTATAACCCTTGCCCTGAAGACTGTGGGGAGAGTGTGCTACCCAAATATATAATTTCTAGAACTTTCAACTATATTGAACAAGATGGCTATCTCAAAATTTTGATTGGATGTGTTTGGAGAAATGATGGGCGTGGAAGGGGGGTTAGTTGCCTTCCAATCACTTTTGACTATTAAAAAGGGCACTAGCCATTCAAATTTCCAATCGAATGAGCCCTTTTTGAAGTTTCTACGACAACGCTTTCTATAAAAAAACTTTATATGCCCCCAGGGCAAAACTTACAACCCTTGCCCTGAGGGCTGGTGGGGGGGGGGGGTTGTCATCCTCAAAGACCTAATTTCCAGAACTTTCAACTATGTGTAACAAAATGGCTATCTCAAAATTTTGATTGGATGTGTTTCGGGAAAAGGTAAGGTTGAGAGGGGGGTTAGTTGCCCTCCAATCACTTTCAACTATTAAAAAGGGCAGTAGCCCTTTGAACTTCCAATCGAATGAGTCCTTTTTGAAGTTTCTACAACAAAGCTTTCTACAAAAAGCTTATATGCCCCCAGGGCATAACTTACAACCCTTGCCCTGAGGACTGTAGAGGGAGTGTCCTCCTCAAAACCATAGTTTCTATCTGGAAATCAACTATGCAGAACAAAACGGCTATCTCAAAGTTTTGATTGGATGTGTTTGGGGAGATAGAGGGCGTGGAAGTGGTGTTAGTTGCCTTCCAATCGCTTTTGACCCTTAAAAAGGGCACTAGAACTCTCGATTTCCAATCAAATGAGCCCCCTTTGAAGTTTACACGACGACCCCTTCCATATGAAGTGCCTCTGGGGCAAAAAAATAATATAAAAAAATAAAAATAATAAAACATTGGAGCTGTATGGCCTTTACTATAGGCAACACTATAGCATTGCCTCTGATTTCGGATAGTTTTTTAAATACTGCTGGGAAATCCAGCACCCCTTTCATAAAAAACTCGTTTCCCCTATGAAAATTTCCTCCTTGGAAAGATCCTTCCTCATAAATCCCTCCCCCCACCCCCAAACCAGAAAAAAATCCCCCCTGAAAACGTCTGTATCCTTTCCAATAACCAATACTATATCATAGGCAGCGCAATAGCGCTGCCTAAGTAAAGAATGATGTTGGCACAATGTTTTTTTTTTTTTTGGTTTCCATACCAGGGCACTTCGTATCAAAGGAGTTGTCGTAGAAACTTGGAAAAGGGCTCATTCGATTGGAAACTGGAATGGCTAGTGCCCGTTTTAACAGTCAAAAATGATTGGAAGGCAACTAAAACCCCTTCCATACCCACCATTTCCCCAAACATATCCAATCAAAATTTTGAGATAAGCATTTTGTTCAGCATAGTTGATTCCCCAATAAAAATTAAATTTTTGAGGAGGACACTCCTCCAGAGCCCTCAGGACAAGGGTTTTAAGTTATGTCCTGGGGGCATACAAGAACAATGTTGGCAAAATGTATTATTTATTATTTTTTTTTTCCTTTAGACCAGGGCACTTTGCATCAAAGAAGTTGTTGTAGAAACTTCGAAAAGGGCTCATTCAATTGGAAATTGGAGTGGCTTGTGCCCTTTTTAGTAGTCAAAAGCGATCAGAAGGCAACTAACACCCCTTCCACGCCCACCATTTCCCAAAGTACATCCAATTAAAATTTTGAGATAGCCATTTTGTTCAGCATAGCTGATTTTCACATAGAAATTATGTTTTTGAGGAGGACACTCCCCCACAGCCCTCAGGGCAAGGGTTGTAAGTTATGCCCTGGGAGCATATAAGGTTTTTACAGAAAGTGTTGTTGTAGAAACTTCAAAAAAGGTTCATTTTATTGGAAATTCAAAGAGCTAGTGCCCTTTTTAATAGTCGAAAGTGATTGGAGGGCAACTAACTCCCCTCTCACGCCCACCTTTTCTCCAAACACATCCAATCAAAATTTTGAGATAGCTATTTTGTTTAACGTAGTTGAAAGTTCTGGAAATTAGGTCTTTGAGGATGACAACCCCCCTACATTTCTCAGGGCAAGGGTTGTAAGTTATGCCCTGGGGGCATATAAGTTTTTTTATTGAAAGTGTTGTCATAGAAACTTCAAAAAGGGCTCATTTGATTGGAAATTGAAATAGCTACAGCCCTTTTTAATGGCCGAAAGTGATTGGAAGACAACTAACACCCCTTCCACGCCCACCATTTCCCCAAACACATCCAATCAAAATTTTGAGATAGACATGTTGTTCAACGTAGGTGAAAGTTCTGGAAATAATACCTTTGAGCAGGACACTCCCCCTGCAGTCTTCAGGGCAAGGGTTATAAGTTATGCCCTGGGGGTATATAAGGTTTTCATTGAAAGCTTTGTCGTAGAAACTTGAAAAGGGCTCATTCGATTGGAAAAGGGCTAGTGCCATTTTTGATAGTTGAAAGTGATTGGAGGGCAACTAACACCCCTCTCATGCCCATCATTTATCCAAACGCATTCAATCAAAATTTCAAGATAGCCATTTTATTCAATGTAGTTGAAAGTTTTGGAAATTAGGTTTTTGAGGATGACAATCCTTCCCCTTCAAAACCCTCAGGGCAAGGGTTATAAGTTATGCCCTGGGGGCATATAAGGTTTTTATTGAAATATTTGTTGTAGAAACTTGAAAAAGGGTGCATTCAATTGGAAATTCAAAGGGCTAGTGCCCTTTTTAATAGTCGAAAATGATTGGAGGACAATTGACCCCCCTCTCACGCCCACCTTTTCCCCAAACACATCCAATCCAAATTTTTAGATAGCTATTTTCTTCAATGTAGTTGAAAATATTGGAAATTAGGTCTTTAAGGATGACAACCCCCTCCCAGAGCACTCAAAGTAAGGGTTGTAAGTTCTGCCCTGAGGGCATATAAGGTTTTTTATAGAAAGCATTGTCATAGGAACTTCAAAAATGGATTATTTGATTGGAAATAGAAATGGCAAGTACCCTTTTTAATAGTCGAAAGTAATTGGAGGGCAACTAATCCCCCTCTCACACCCACCATTTCCCCAAACACATGCAATCGAAATTTTGAGATGGCCAATTTTTTCTACATGTTGAAAGTTCTGGAAATTATGTCTTTGTGGATAACAACTCCCCCACAGCCCTTAGGGCAAGGGTTGTAAGTTATGCCCTATGGGGAATATGAGGTTTTTATAGAAACACTTGTCATAGAAACTTCAAAAAGGGTTCATTCGATTTGAAATTGAAACGGGTAAAGCCTTTTTTTAATAGTCAAAAGTGATTGAAGAGCAACTAACCCCCTTCTCATACCTATCATTTTCCCAAACACATCCAATCAACATTTTGAGATATCCATTTTGTTCAATGTAAACTGAAAGTTCTGGAAATTAGGTCTTTGAGGGTGACAACCCTCACCCTGATGTATTTTTCATTAAGATTCTATGACTCTTAAGGGGTGTTTTCTTCTTTTTTCGAAAAGAAGGCAAATTTTCTCAGGCTTTTAATTTTTGATTGGTAGGACTAAACTTTATGAGACTTATATATTTGAAATCAGCATAAAAATTCAATTCTTTTAATGTATCTATTGGTATCAAAATTCCATTTTTAGAGTTTTGGTCACTATTGAGCTGGGTTGCTCCTTACTTACAGTTTGTTACCATAAACTGTTTGATACTGATATTTTTTCCTTAAAATCTTGATATTTTTTGGATTATTAAAGTAAAAAAAAGTAAAAACACTTGAAATGTATTTTGTTTTCAGTAAGGTGCAAATTATGTTCTGTCTTGAGAAGGCATGGAGTTTGTCAGCCCTAATCAAGTTAATTTGTGCTTGTTTGGGTTGCATTTATTTACTGATGGTGATTTGTGGTGATTTTATGCTTGGAAGATTGTTTTAATTTATTTCTGCTCATTTTTGGTTTAAGCTCTTTACCTTTTTTTGAAAAATCGATTTTGTGGAAAAAGTTTAATTAATTTTGGCTTGTTTTTTTTATTGACATAGTCTTTTTCATGGAAAAAAAATATATTTTATATGTTTTCATTTTTTTCTATAGGAATCCATAGTTTGGCAAAAAATTGGTATATTGGAGAAAAATTTTCAATAATTTTTAATCCTGACACAGATAATATTGTTTAATTAATTTTATATCTCCTCAAGTTGACCAAAACAATAAAACTTAATACAATTCTAAAAAAAATTTGGATGTGAGTGGGGGCTAGTTGCCCTCTAATTGCTTTTGAATCTTCAAAAAGGCACTAGAACTCCTAATTTCCAATTGAATGAGCCCTCTCCAAAGTATATACAACCACCCCCTCCAGCCCTTTTTAATAGTAGAAAGTGATTGGAGGGCAACTAACCTCACTCTCACAACCATCATTTCCCCAAACACATCCAATCAAAATTTTGAGATAGCCATTTTGTTCAACATAGTTTAAAGTTCAGGAAATTAGGCCTTTGAGGTCTCTTTTTTATTTTTTAATTAGGTCTTTAATATATAAAACCTTATATTTTAATAATGGGCAACTAGTGTAACTTAAAGCCCTTTTCCTGAGGGTTGTTGTAAAAGTTGTAGTAGCAGCAGTATTAATAGCAATAGTAGCAGGTATATGTTGCCTTTAGTCAGTTGAATATCCCACTCATGACACTCCAGAATGTTCATCTCAATATGGTAAACCATTACAAAAAAATCATAAGCCACTTTATTATATGGTCAAGACAATCAGCCCATAGCATAATCCTAGGAAATGATGGTTTTATGTTTAAAAGGGTAAAAAGAAGGGCGAATCTAAAGAATAGGAGCTCTCCAGAAGGAAACATGCTAGAACAAAAGGAGAGACATTTTTAGATTGCTAATTTTACACTCATTTTTTGGTTTTGTTTGTATTTTTGACAATTCATCCCCATCCCCCCCTCTCTCTCTTATGATCTCATTTAGCTCTAGGCTGTATAAAAACTACAACAAACAAACAATGAAATTCTTACTTTATAATATGCAATAGGGTAAAGGCACCAATTATGAAAAAAAAAACTTCTACTCCAGAGGGCGTAATTTAAAGACTTGGCTTGAAAAGGGTTTCAGTATGTAGGAAAAACATCTAGGAATCTAAGCATTTGAATAGAAGTTTGAAGCTTTTATCAGAAAAGGGTACAAAACTCTGATTTTCTTAAATTAGAACATTTTCACCAACAAATTCAACACAACAACAAAAATTACCTGTTTTTGACACAAGTAAGAACCCAACTTGACATGTGTTAAAATACTTGGAGAATGCTTGTGGGCAGAACATAGTGCATTCAATGAGCATATTCTTATTTCTTTGTTTTTTCTTTCTTTTTTTCAACTTTGTTTAATGTGTAAATGTATAAAACACTATTCAGATAGTAGAAGCAAAAAACTGACAAAATTGTTTCAAGAATAGGAACAAAATTAGATTATCATATGGAGTGTAATTGGGTGACCTAGGTCACATGACTCTTTTCTTTTTCTTTCCGCAATGTTGCATATATGCCACAGGAATACCATCTCCAAACACTATTCAAATGGCCCACTTCCTGTCAGCTTTAACAATGAAGCAAAGATTTCTTCATTGTTCACAGTGAAAATGTTGTCAACATTTGGCCATTTCAAAGTATGATCCGTCATTGTAATCCACTTTAAAAAATTGGTTTGACTATTGTTTGTCTGGAAATTCCAGAACCCTTGAAATATGAATGTCCCACTTAAGATTATTAGGAATAGTGACATCAAGGAGTTTAACATATTTCACTACCATTTTGGGTGGGATAGGGTCCACAAAAATGAGAGTGGATTTCAAGAGTTTTAAAAAGTTTATTGTCATTATATTTGACTTTGTGGAATTTAGCCCAATTTTATATGTAAACTTTTAGGTTCATCCAAAACATGGGTTAGGATTTCAAGGGGGTTACTTTTGATATTTCTATAACAAATTTCAAGGATCAGCAAGTCATCTACACATTAACGTCTTTGTGGGAATCCCTTATCAGTTCCATTAATCATTACTAGGTATAAGAGTGGTCCCAATAAGGTTCCTTGAGTAATTCCACACTAAGTAGGGAGGGATTCAGAGAAAATATTTTTGTATTTTACAATAAGTTGGGATCTATTTGAAATAAAACATAATAACAAAATCTACTTAGAGAGGGTCTACTTCAAAGTTATTCAGTGATAAATGAAATAGGTTGTTGCAATCAAACAAGTCAAATTCTTAAAAATATGAACTGGTATGAGGCCAAGCAGTATTTTCTCAGATGATGAAAAAATCTAGCATCTGAAAGTAAAAACTACAATTTAAAAGAAAGACCCTTTTTAAAATGTTTTTCCAAGTGTTTATTTCTAAATATTATTAGAAATAATAATCATGAAAATCTCTTGTTCTGAAAAAGTACCAGTAATTTGACAAATATGTTTTTTTTTCAGAGGATCCTGGAAATTTGATGCCAATTATTTCTCATCTGTTTTACATGTTCAGTGAAGTTTCAACAATGTCACCTATATTTTGATAGCACTTGTTGCTGTCTGCCAGAAATTTTGACAAGGTTACAACAACATATTTGTAAAAGAAATAAATCCCTTGATAGAAGCCAATATTTAAATTTGAGTTTGACTGAAGAAACATTTTTAGTTGGCCTGGTATTCTGCTACATCAAACAAGAATTTTCAATGCTTGGAATTTTCAATGCTTTTGACAGTGTAATATTAGTTGCCATTTCAATTTAATTTTATCAAAAAAAAAGCTGATGTGGCAACATTTCAGAAAAGATCAAATGTATCTTGACACAGGCATCAAGTGGTACATTCACTTTATTCATAAGTCAATAATATGATTTGGTAAATATTTACCTATTTTTGCACATTAGAGGGGTAGAGGGAAATTTTAAACTTACCTCTCATTTGCATCAGAAATAAACTTTACCCCTACTCCCCTAATGTGCAAATATATACCTGAATTGGTATATATAGGCTAGCAGTGGGGTTAAAATTCATTTCTGACAAAAATAATTGTTATATTTGGAAAGAGCATAAAAAAGGCATCAATTAGTATGTTTACTTGATTTGTAAGTCAATAATATGAACTACCAAAAATTTACCAAATTCAGCACTATTTTTGTCAACAGCATTTGAAAAAACTTGAAATGGTAGGGAAAAGGTTTGAATTGAAAATCAAGAAGTGTTTTGTAGGTCAGGTTGGGTTATAACTTTTTTGTGTGGTTACATAAATGAAATAACTTTGGGGCCCCTTTAGGGGCTCAGGGTGAGCCATGTTTGACTATTAAAGTCATTGGATCTTTTTACTCTAAGCAACAAATATTGTCATTAACCTTTATATAGAAAGTACTATAAAGTTAAACAAAATACATAATTGTGTTTCCTTTAAACATGGAGAATGATATAAAGTTTTCTGTATTACTTTTTAAACATCAAATTATTACAGAGAAGTATGAATAAAGTTATACATAAGACATTTTGGTTTTCTTATTTCATATATGATCCACTAAAATGTTATACAGAAAAAATTATATCAGCCTACCCTACTGATACATAGAGAAAACAACAAAAAGTCATACAGATGGTTTTTTATAGCCTAGGCATACAGGATTTCATATATAGAGCAGCCTAAATAAAGTCATACAGAAGACTTTTTAATATATCATTCTACTATAAAGCATTATGAATAAAGTCATACAAATGACTTTTTATATCTCCTGCTATTATAGAGCAAACATAAATAAAGTCATACAGGCTTTTTAGACCTCATACTATTATAGAGCAAACATGAATGAAGTCCTACATATGATTTTTTATGCCTTTCTTTTATAGAGAAAACTTCAATAAAGTCATACAGATGGCTTTTTATAGCATAGGCCTACATGATTTCATTTATAGAGTAGCCTGCTATTATAGAGCAAACATAGATAAAGTCATACAGTTGACTTTTTAATATATCATTCTACTATAAAGCATTATGAATAAAGTCATACAGATGACTTTTTATACCTCCTGCTATTATAGAGCAAACATAAATAAAGTCTTACAGATGACTTTTTATACCTCATATTAGTATAGAGCAAACATGAATAAATTCTTACAAATGACTTTCTGTTGTTTTCTATGTATCAGTGGGGTAATATAATTTCTTCTGTATGACATTTTAGTGGATCATATATTAAATAAGAAAACCAAAATTTTTTTTGTATAACTTTATTTGTATTTCTTAACAATAATTTGATGTTTAAAAAGTCATACAGAAGACTTTATATCATTCTCCATCATTTCTCTAGAAATAGAAATATATAATTACAAACAAACAAGGTATAAAAAGTCATTTGTAAAGCATAGCATATATTAAATATGTAACCTAACCTGACCTAGGTACCTTTTTCTCCCCCTAAACCCCCAAAAACAACAGTTTAAATATTGTCAACACATTGGAAATCATGCTACGCATTAATTACTGCATAACAGTGTCTTGAATTAACCCATACAAAATGGGTGTTCTGTTGTATCTCCAAATTGACATATATAAAAGAGTGCATTTAACATAAAAATACCAAGTTATCTGTAGGACTTGTTCATGTTTGCTATATAATAGTACAAGGTATAAAATATCATCTGCATTACTTTATCCATGTTTGCTCTATAATAGTGTAAGATAGGCCTATAAAAAGTCATCTGTAAGACTTTATTCATGTTTTCTCAATAATAGTAAGATATATAAAAAGTCATCTGTATGGCTTTATTTTTGCTGGCTCTATAATAGCATAAGGTATAAAAAGTCATTTTTATGACTTTATTTATGTTTGCTCTATAAAAGAATGAGGCATAAAGTCATCTGTAGGCCTATGACTTTTTATGATTCTACATAATAGGAGAAAGCAAGATATTGTCTTCTGTTTGACTTTATACTGCATTCTATATGAGACTAAATGACAATTTTCTATTGCTCAGATATAAAGAAATTTTTTTCTATATTGTCATAGCCTATGTAGGTAACCCAGGGGCTCAAGATGCAATTTGTAACAGAAGCACTTATTGTATTATGAGAGAGCATGAAAAAAGGCATCAAATGATGTAGGCTATTCACAGTAAAGTTCTACCAAATCATATTATTGAGTTAGGACAAAGTGAATACACCATTTGATGCCTTTTTTATGCTGATTACAAATATAATAATAACCTCTATTAGACATTAATTTCAGCCCCCCCCCCTATGTATGCCCAGTCCGGGTTTGGTTAGGGTAGGTATATATAGGGGGGGGGGGCTGAAATTAATTTCCAATAGAAATGATTATTATATTTGTAATCAGCATAAAAAAGGCATCAAATGGTGTTGTGGTCAATCAACACAACAGCAACCTTATAAGAAAATCGAAATATATTTTCTTGTGTTATTATCGCTTCTATTCAGCAGTTGTACCAAACCTATCCTGCTCAAGTCATCCTCAGGGCTATACTGTGGTGTTTATCCTCCCCATAGTATAGTGCAGACGGTTTGATATCATCTATTTTCCCTTCTTGCTTAGTTTTATATTTGTGTTTAAAGCTTTTTCCAATAGGCAATGTTTAGAAGTCCTCCAAAAAAAAACGTCCCCCCAGATCCCAAATCAAATTCAATAGTGCAAGATACCCATCCTGGCTGGTCAAGCACATTATCTGAAAGTTCTAATGATAGATCCAATTCGGAGAATAGGACAATGATAGATGTAGATCCTAATGCAACCATAAATGATGATAATGGGTTTCAAGAGGTCCTTTCTAGAAGCTCTAAAAAAAGGAAAAAAATCTCCCCAATTAAAAGCATTTTCCCTCTCCCTGCCCAAGATCCTCCCTCCAAAAACTTGGGAATTTACCTTAAAATTACTCCCACTACCCCCTTTGAAATAAAAATGATCACTGCAATAAGAGTTGCAATTTTTAAATCGCTAAAATCAATGTTCTCTCTTAACATTAACCGTGATGGATCTCTACTAATAGCTGTAGAAGATCAGAAATCAGCAGATACAGTAATTAACCTTAAATCCCTTCTGATTATCCCAATTATTGCATCTAATTGGAACCCAAAACAATGACCAACAAAAATTGAAGTTTTTAATGTTCCCCCAGAGATATCTACTCAGGAGTTAAAAGAAGGCTTCTCAGATAGGGCTGGAAACAAAATCCCAGTTGAGGATGTTACCCAACTTGGAAAACCTAATTCTACTGGCCTAAAAACTAGTAGATCCTTCTTATTCACACTAAAGTATAAAATTGATATCCCAGAAAAATTATTCCTATTTGGGCAAATCAAACCACACAAGGAATACAAACCTAAGCCTATTCAGTGTCAGAAGTGTTTCAAACTGAGACACACGACAAACAAATGCAATGAAATTCTCTAAGAGTGTAGTAATTGTAAATCTTTCCATCCTAAAGAGCTGACAACTTGCAACAACACTCAGCCTACATGCATCAATTGCAAAGGCCCAAATGAATCTACAAATAAATCATTATGCCCTGCATACAAGAAAAGAGCTCTAACACTCCAAATATCAACAGAGAAGGCCATCCCATACCCCTTTGCAGCAATGGAAGCAAATGCTGCCCAACAATACCAGATAAAGCCTGTAATGAAACCAACCAACACCCCCAAGTCAAATGCCCCAAATGCATCAAGCGCCCCATATAAAACAATATCTTCTAAGCCCCCTTGCTCAAATCCCTATCAGAAGGAATCACCAAGCCAGCAAGTCTCGTTTTCCTGTGAGATGAGGCCAGCCTGGCCCTTCCTCCCTAGAAGAAACAAACCAGAAACACTACCAGGAATCAATCCCTTAACCACCAAACAGGATGCACTACCAAAAATGCAATCCCCAAATATATGCTTATTCATTCTAAACTGTAATGCAGTTCAGGCCATGAACTTACATCAACTACAGAAAATAAAAATTATTGCAGAATTGGCAAAAATCTACATCCCAGATGATATGCTCATTCAAGCAAAAAAAGATATTGCTTTACTTTTAACAAAGCTGAACATTGATACACAGTCATATGAAGAATAAATCAACAACACAACATTTATCAATACTCCAATGGAATGTAAGATCACTCACATAAAATAAGCTAAATGAACTAATATCATTTATGAATAATAATTCCATTAATATTGCTTTCCTCCAGGAAGCTCATTGAACCCAAAATCAACAAATTAAGTCTCTGGGATATACTACCGTGAGAAAGGATAGATCTTCAGAGAGAAAAGGATGTTGTGTAGCTTTATTAGTTAATAATAATATAAAATTTTGTGGCATAAATTTTCCAGATTTTGAAAATGATGTTGATGTAATTGGTATAAGTGTTTGGCTGAATAATTTAAAAACCTACATAATAAGCTTTTATAACCCTAATGGCCAAACTACAGATGCCAAGGATTTCTTTAATTATATAAATAATTCTAATATGTTAAAAAATATCAGTATTTGTGATGATTTCAATGCCCACAGCCTTTTGTGGGGGAATAAACCAGCAAATAAAGCTGGTAAATTTATTGAGGATATGACCTCAAATAATAATGAATTATCTGTTGCTACCCCTCCAAACCTGAATACATATTTTAACCCCAAAAGTGGCAAATTGTCCACAATTGATCTACAAATTGTGTCTTTAAATTTGTTGAACAAAATTTACATAAATAAAATTGATAGTCTATATACAGACCACTTTGCTATAGTTTGCTCCCTTAATGAACCTGCTGAAACTTCATCTCATACCACCAAATATATCAACACTAAAGCAAATTGGTCTATTTTCCAAAATAAGCTAAATGATGAAATTACAAGTTTCACCCAAAGTTCATGCATTTCTAACACAACAGTTGACACACAAGCTGAAGCCTTGACATCTTTACTAATAAATACAGCTAATCATGCTATCCCCAGGACAACACCTAAGAAAACATTCCCTAAACAAATTCCTAAAGCATGGCGGACAAATGAGTGCCTAAATAAATGGAGGATAAAAATGGCAGCTAGGACAGAATTCATAAAAAAAACACCACCTACTACATATTTAAAAAAATTACAAGCAGAATCTAATCTAAAAAAGACTATAATAGATGCTAAATATAAATACTGGAATAATTTTGCAAATAATCTCTCCAGAGAAACGCATGAGCCAATTATACATAAAGTCATAAGCCACATATATGGGAAAAAGACTTCTCCCAACCCACTCCTGTATGAGCTTTTACATAATAATACCCATTATGACAATGATAATGAAAAGGCTGACCTATTTGCAACTGTTTTTGTTAATAAGCTAACATCAAATAATCAAAGCAAACTGTCCACAATTCCTATGAACCTTAGTTACCATCCGTGCCCAGGATCCGAGTACATAACTAATCCATTTTCAATCCATGAATTAAATAATGCAATACATCATATTAGGTCCAAAACTAGCAGTATCTATGACAATATACACCCTACATGGATAAAGAATCTCACACCTTCATACAAACAAGAACTGCTAAATTGTTATAATCACGCTTGGGCATCTTCTAGGTTCCCCAATATATGGAAATGTTCGTCCCTCCTACCAATCCTAAAGAAAAATAAACCAAAAGATAACCCTGAGTCTTATAGGCCTATAATGATTACACCTGTGATGGGGAAAATAATGGAGAAAATGATTTATCACAGACTCCTCTGGTTTGTTGAGAAAAATAACATGATCCCACACACTCAAACTGGATTCAGGAAATACCACTCCTCAACAGATGCTTTCATTTTGCTAACAAATGCAATAAATGAATCTTTCTCAAAAAATAACATCCTAGTAGCAGCTTTCCTAGATTTTGAAGGAGCATATGACAATGTGAACCACCAAATCCTTTTAAATAAACTTGCAAACCTTGGAGTACCTCCTAAGCTAGTATCACTTGTTAAATCCTTCATAGAAGTGCAAAGTTTCATTGTTTGTGTTGGTTCAGCCGCTTCACCCCAAAAGACAATATCCAAAGGCCTACCTCAGGGAGCAGTCCTCAGTTGCCTCCTATTTGCCCTATATCTCTAGGACATGAACCTACCCCACACGAATCTACAATATGCTGATGATCTGGTGCTATGGTCATCTGGCAACACCTTTCAGATAGCACAGTCAAATCTGCAAAAGTCACTTTTCCAGTTTGAAAAATTCACTCAACATTCAGATTTACCCATTGCACCCACCAAGTCAAAAATAATCCAATTTCACCAGAAGCAAAACCATGTTAATGCAAAACTAACTCTAAATAAAACAACTATTCCAGAAGATAATCATATTAATTACCTAGGTCTCATGCTTGACCAAAAACTTAATTTCCACCTCCAAATTTCAAACACAATAAAAAATGCTATAGAAAAGCAAATATACTAAAAAGACTTCTTTCCACACCCTGGGGTTGTAAGGAGAAATCCTTACTCCAGTTTTTTAAATCACATATAAGACCCCATATTGACTATAGGCTCATTGTCTATGGTGCATGTGCAAAGACCCAGATGCAAAAAATTGAAACAACACAAAATGATATAATACGTCTCATATTTGGTCTTAGGAAACCCACAAGCACCAAGTTTCTGCTTATGGAGAGTGGATTAACAACAATAAGGGAGAGACGTAGCTTTCTCTTGATAAAACATCTTACAAAAATTGAATCAAATAGCTCACACACATTACATAATTGGTTAAGAAATCCAGCCATGTATAGAGGTATTGCAGATGAGTATGCCAATATTCAAAAGAAGTTCCCTGTACCAGCAAAGTCTATTGCACCTACTTTGCCCCAATCCCCTCCATGGAATTGATCATCTCCCATAATAAATACTGATTTTTCAAAATGGAATATATATTTAACCCCCATAGCTTTTGTTAAGAAAAAATTTGCAGAACTTAATACAATTACATATAAAAATAACTACCAAATGTTTGTTGATGGGCCAAAAATGAAAGAGAAGGTTGCAAGTGGTGTTTTCCTTCCTCACCTGAAAATTGCAATGGGCAAGAGATTATTTAATAATTATCTATAATGTCTGCTGAGTTAAATGCCATAATCATGGCATTAGAACACCTTAAGCAAAACCAATCTTTGATTGAAAATTCGAATAATATTATCATCTATTCTGACTCTTTATCAAGCCTTGAGTTGTTGGCCTCAGCTCCTCAATATAAGTTGGACATTGACACTTATCATTGTCTCAGTATTATTGATAATCTTGCTTCAAATGGTATAAAAATTTACTTTCAGTACATTCCTAGCCACTCTGGCATAAGCGGTAATCATCAGGTTGATGAAATAGCAAAAAATGCTATAAATATTGACCAGTCAAGTGGGAGACCAATCCCAATTAGAGATATCTACCAATGGAGGCTATCAGATATTAATTTTAATAAGATTAATCCTATCCTTTCCCCCTTTCCCAATAAGTATCTTTCTAAAATTTATCATAGAATTCGTTCTGGAACAAATGGACTAAATTTCCTTGCATTCTCATATAAGCTTTCTAATTCAAGTGGTTCAATTCCCCTGTCCCCTCTTTGCAGGCATTGTAATATGAATAATGAAACAATTGACCATTGCCTATTTGAATGTAATATGCTGACGTCTGCACAACATATCTTGCTTTCTAAACTGTTAAAATATTTCAAACATCACAAATCCAACTGTCAGCCAAGAGCCAAGCCAACTATACCTGCACACAGAGCATAGAAATTGACATCTATCATCCTATATTTGAATTCCTAGGGTCGAAAGATCTGCTGAAAAATATCTGAATATATCTAATAAATATGAGGCAATCAAGCCAGTAGCTCTGTAGCCCACACAGTGAAGCAAAAGGAAAAGGGCTAAATAGTATTACTGAAAAGCCCGCCTGCTGTTAAATAGAAGAAGAAATGGTGTATTCACTTTATTCCTAACTCAATAATATGATTTGGTAGAACTTTACCGTATTCACTTTCATCCTAGCTAAATTATAGTACCACATAGAAATTTACCCATAACTGAATAGTAGGCTAGGCTAGTAGACTACCATTTTGTTATTAGTGATTTTTTCATAGGAAACAGTGGTACATTAATGTCATACCATTGAATGGTATCCTACTTACTGATGAGTATTCAAGAAAAAATTCTTCATTACTGGTATACTTTACGTGCTGATTAATTTCTTTCACAAAAATATTTGTTCTCAAGAAGCAGTTCTTCTTCTTCTATTTAACAGCAGGCAGGCTTTTCAGTAAAACTATTTAGCCCTTTTCCTTTTGCTTCACTCTGTGGGCTACAGAGCTACTGGCTTGATTGCCTCATATTTATTAGATATATTCAGATATATTTCAGGAGATCTTTCGACTCTAGGAGTTCGAATATAAGATGATAGATGTCGATTTCTATGCTCTGTGTGCAGGTATAGTTGGCTAGGCTCTTGGCTGATAGTGGGATTTTGTGGTGTTTGAAGTATTTTAACAGTTTACAAAGCAAGGTATGTTGTGCAGACGTCAGCATATTACATTCAAATAGGCAATGGTCAACTGTTCCATTATTCATATTACAATGCCTGCAAAGAGGGCGACAGGGGAATTGAACCACTTGAATTAGAAAGTTTAAATGAGAATGCAAGGAAATTTAGTCCATTTGTTCCAGAACAAATTCTTTGATAAATTTTAGAAAGATACTTATTGGGAAAGGGGGAAAGGATAGGATTAGTCTTATTAAAATTAATATCTGATAGCCTCCATCGGTAAATATCTCTAATTGGGATTGGTATCCCAGTTGGCTGGTCAATATTTATAGCATTTTTTGCTATTTCATCAACCTGATGATTACCACTTATGCCAGAGTGGCTAGGAATGTCCTGAAAGTAAATTTTTATGCCACTTGAAGCAAGATTATCAATAATACTGTGACAAAGATAAGTGTTGATGTCCAACTTATATTGAGGAGCTGAGGCCAGCAACTCAAGGCTTGATAAAGAGTAGGAATAGATGATAATATTATTTGAATTTTCAATCAAAGGTTGGTTTTGCTTAAGGTGTTCTAATGCCATAATTATGGCATTTAACTCAGTAGACATTATACATAAATTATTAAATAATCTCTCGCCCATTGCAATTTTCAGGTGAGGAAGGAAAACACCACTTGCAACCTTCTCATACATTTTTGACCCATCAACAAATATTTGGAAGTAATTTTTATAGGTAATTGTATTAAGTTCTGCAAATTTTTTCTGTACAAAAGCAATGGGGGTTAAATCTTTGTTCCATTTTGAAAATTCAGTATTTAGTATGGGAAATGACCAATTCCATGGAGGGGATTGGGGGAAAGTAGGTGCAATAGACTTTGCTGGTACAGGGAACTTCTTTTGAATATTGGCATACTCATCTGCAATACCTCGATACATGGCTGGATTTCTTAACCAATTATGCAATGTGTGTGAGCTATTTGATTCAATTTTTGTAACATGTTTTATCAAGAGAAAGATGCATCTCTCCATTATTGTTGTTAATCCACTCTCTATAAGCAGAAACTTGGTGCTTGTGGGTATGCTAAGACCAAATATGAGATGTATTATATCATTTTGTGTTTTTTCAATTTTTTGCATATGGGTCTTTGCACATGCACCATTGACAATGAGCCCATAGTCAATATGGGGTCTTATATGTGATTTATAAAACTGGAGTAAGGTTTTCTCCTTACAACCCCAGGGTGTGGAAAGAAGTCTTTTTAGTATATTTGCTTTTCTATAACATTTTTTTATTCTGTTGGAAATGTGGAGGTGGAAATTAAGTTTTTGGTCAAACATGAGACCTAGGTAATTAATATTATTATCTTCTGGAATAGTTGTTTTATTTAGAGTTAGTTTTGTATTAACATGGTTTCGCTTCCGGTGAAATTGGATTATTTTTGACTTGGTGGGTGCAATGGGTAAATCTGAATGTTGAGAGAATTTTTCAAACTGGAAAAGTGACTTTTGCAGATTTGACTGTGCTATCTGAAAGGTGTTGCCAGATGACCATAGCTCCAGATCATCAGCATATTGTAGATTTGTGTGGGGTAGGTTCATGTCCCAGAGATATAGGGCAAAAAGGAGGCAACTGAGGACTGCTCCCTGAGTAGGCCTTTGGATATTGTCTTTTGGGGTGAAGAGGCTGAACCAACACAAACTATGAAACTTCACACTTCTATGAAGGATGTAATAAAGGATACTAGCTTAGGAGGTACTCCAAGGTTTGCAAGTTTATTTAAAAGGATTTGGTGGTTCACATTGTCATAAGCTCCTTCAAAATCTAGGAAAGCTGCCACTAGGATATTATTGAAATTCATTTCCAATAGAAATGATTATTATATTTGTAATCAGCATAAAAAAGGCATCAAATGGTGTATTCACTTTATTCCTAACTCAATAATATGATTTGGTAGAACTTTACCGTATTCACTTTCATCCTAGCTAAATTATAGTACCACATAGAAATTTACCCATAACTGAATAGTAGGCTAGTAGACTACCAATTTGTTATTAGTGATTTTTTCATAGGAAACAGTGGTACATTAATGTCATACCATTGAATGGTATCCTACTTACTGATGAGTATTCAAGAAAAAATTCTTCATCACTGGTATACTTTACGTGCTGATTAATTTCTTTCACAAAAATATTCGTTCTCAAGAAGCATTTACAACGAGCAAATAATGTCATTCTCTTCTTCTTCCTTTTAAATTATGGAATTATATGGTTTGGATTCTGGTGTATATAGGAAGTTGGAGTTAACCCAGGCATGGGATTGATCTGGATAGTCAAGTGTGAGCTCCTTATGGCTTAGCAAAAATTCTCCAAAAATTAAGGTAGGTGCATTATATTACCCTATTATCTCGCTAGTTTGAATCTATGCAAGTGCAGCCATTTGTGCCCTATTTTCCAAAAAATATATTTTCACATAAGAATTTTTAAGGTCTCTGTTAGGTTTAATAGAGTGGCTTCTGAATTTGCAACAGGGCTTTCTCAGGACAACAGTAGCTCACACAAAAGGATTTCAGAGCAGGTGTTTCGTTGGCATCTATCTTTACCCAAATTACTTTAATGTCGCAAGATGAGATAGCAATTGGGAATTCGTTAGAATATTTTTATGCTTGTTCGAATGAGCCCTGGTTCTAAATGGTTGCTATTTTGGGTAAAGAAAAAACACAGATGAATCCTTGACAACAAGCACTGTCTACTGAATAAAAAGGAAATAGGTTCACTTTTAACAAGATTGCAGCTATTGCTGTTCCTTAACGACTGTGAACTCCGTTGTTACTACCATAGGTTGGTCATAGAAACAAAACACATCAAAGAACTGGTTGACCTCATTTTCAAACAGGAACCAGGACTTATCACATATATCCCCTGAAGTAAACAGCCAAGCAAGAGCAAATAGTTTTATCTACTTTAAAGTGGAAACTTTTGAGCAACGATTCACGTTTCAAAGGAGAGCTCACACCTGACAGGATGTGAAATGTTGATGAAACAGAGGTCCCAATGGCCCTGCCTCCATCTTGAATTATTCTTTGACTGCAAACTTAGCTGATAAAGACAATAGAAAATTGGATGTCATTTTAGTGCTTTAATTTTCATTTTTGCATACCTGAAACCCTGTTTTCATTTTTTGTACCTTTGTACATATCTAAAAAAAAACATGCAAATATAATAGTTTTGGATAGTATCCAAACCAATAGCTAGAGTGGTTTTATCAAACCCCGTGGGAAGTTTTTTTTGGAGAGTCCTAGAAAAAAGGAAAAAAAATAGTTTTTCTCCTTTTCGGAAAAAAAAACTGACAAAAAATTTCAAAGGTAGCCTTAGCAGAAACGCATTTCACGGCCAAGTCAGAACTATAAGAAAACCAATGGCTTATGAGATATTTCGTTTCATACATTATGTCCGGGTCAACCCTGAATACCCCTATTTTGAGTTCAACACTCTTTATGAGGGTTTGCATTAGCAGTTTGAGACGTATTTTGAACAATATACTATGCGGGTGTTAGTATATTACAAATAAATAAACAATGACTGGTACTTCATTTTTACATTTTAGAATCTGTAACACCAGGACCAAGCGTAAGGCTAATGACATAAAGAATTTGGTCAAACAAAGCCTGTAAGCTCAGGTCATTTGACCCAGCACGGAATCTATGTAAATTCGGTTATGAAATTGGGATTAATTTGGTTTACTATTTGTTACATGGGCCTCTGGTAATTCTCGAGAAAGTTCCAGAACAGTTTTGCGATTTCATCTAAACGATTATTACCCATAATATCTGGCGGCTATAAAAAGACTTGAGGAACGTCCTTATACCGCTAGATATAGTACGTTTTTTGGCGTTGGAGAAAGAAAAGTAGTAAGGCCGAATCTAGTCAATCAAGGCTAGAAATAGAGTCTGAATATTTTATAATATTTTTGGAATTCGAACTAAGCGTAAAATTATTTCAATATATTCTAGCGCTACATTTATAGAATTTATTTCATATGACTTTCTGCACAAATTATTCTTTCAGTTTCTCACTAATTGAAACAGTAAGGGAAGAATGTCCGTTGAATACGTAGAAAGGGCTTCCGACGAAAACTAAGAATTTATTTTTGATCCATCAACCAAAATAGGGAAATAATTATTATACATATTGAAATAGTTCGTGGTAACATGCTGCAAGCGAGGAGCGACTTGGCCCAATAGCAACCAAGACTTTAAATAAATAGAATTTTGATAGCTAAAAATTCATCAAAAGAATTGAAGTCCGAATATAAAGTTATTAAATTTAATGCTTCCCATCAAATTCTACAAGCATAAGAAAATTTGCCGGATTTCTGAAAAAGGATGGAAAACCCCCAAAAAGTCAGAATCTTAATGAAAATCGTACTGTCATATTCAGCGTATCAGAGAACCCTACTGTAGATATTTCAGGCTTCCCCCAGCAAAATATGAAATTCTGTATTTTTCCAGAAGAAATATCACGAATCCATGTTCATTACTTTTTTCTTCCAGGGGTGATAGTATCAAACCACAGGCCATAGAAGATCAAAAGAGGTCTCGTTAAAACGGAAATTGAAGGTTTTAGTGCCCTTTCAAAGTGGCCAATAAGATCAGGAGCGCCATTTGGGGGGGGGGGCATTGCGCATCCTAATTTTTCTGGGAGGGGCCAAGCTTCCTCGTTTTTTTTTTTTTTTTTTTTTTTTTTTTTTTTTTTTTTTTTACAAAATATACAGGAACAAAATTACAAGTAGGAATTTGACAAAATTTTGAAACTGCTACATGTATATGTAGGTTAACTTGGATAATAGTGATATTAAATATGATAACGCCATTAGTGCAACTGGGTCGTGCAAGGGTTGAAGTGACAAATCAGTTTCTGACCAAGCTAATTTTAAACAGCTAATTTGCGGATATAAACATCAGTTTAAGTGAATTAATTTGTTTAAATCCCGTTAGGCCATCCATAAGTAACCCATGTATTATTCGCCCAGTTCGCCAGTTTACTATCTACTACCAGCAGCTGAAGAGCCACTGAGAATACATGAGTTTGTCAGAAGCTCAACAGCATAAATTGGCAGTATTGAAGAAGGAGAAAGAAGCAGAAAATGTAGTTTCTCTGAACAGATGGATTAAGAAGCAAAAGCCAAGTGAACTGGCTCGGCAAGTAAGTAACCTGCAGTATTTGTGTTTTATTAAGTCGTGTCTTTTTTTTAGGGATCTGGTGGACCAAAGTTACTGTTCTGAACCCGGCTGGGTAATTTATATGGTGTTAAATTATGGATTTTCTGGCAAAGTTGGCAGTCATCTCATTTCGGGCTGGGTAGGCTACTGTTACAATACTGACAGGCGATATTAGGCCGCATTCGATTTGCTACAATGTTGACTGGTGATATGAAGCCGCATTGGATTTGCTGTAGTCACGCTTCACGTTTCGCCATTTGGTCTAAATTTATGAATCTGTTTGGCGGTCACATTATTAGTAGTTCTTCAAGCTCAATGGAAGAAAGTCACAGAAAGAACGCAAATGAGCCCACAATGGAGTAGGACGTAACTGAAACTGCAACAAATCGAACGCGCCTTTAGCTTATTTGCGATCTGTCATGACACCCGAATCATTCCTTTAAGGACTACTGCAAAGGCTTTTTGAGATTTGGGTTGCTATTGCATTAAGCCCAAAGTTTCTATTATTGTCTTTACGGGTAGATAAGGATCAAAATGTCACACCATGGAGGAGTTCCAGAACAATTTTTCCGAACTGCTGTGCTGAAAGTGGAAACTGCTACTAGTCCAGGTGCCAGGAGTTGAAAATTTGAAACTTACCATGATGAAATGGGGCTGGGACGAAAATTAGCCTTCCCCCCTCCTAAATCGACCATGCTGATTCTAAAAATACCAACGGCACTTGCTTGCAAGGGGTGGAATACTCAGAAACTTGACATTTTCTTATATTTTGGTATTACATGCAAGAAAATGTATCTTCCACAATGTTTGAGGTGCAGTTTTCCGCTCAAATACGAGATAGAAAAAAGCCTAGAGGTCATAGCATGTCTTCATAACAAATTAACACAATTAGTTAGAAAAAATCGCAGCAATGACGCAGGTAAAGAAACTAAACAAAGTCAGAATTAACACTATTTATTTAATACTCATATTCCCCAATTCATTACGTTTTTTTTCTTGTATTTCTTCATCTATCCGTCTTTTAAGCGGCTAAAATTAAATATCAGTAAGTGAGTGACTAAAACTAAATGTCAGTATGCCACGACGCAGCAGAATTTTTTAATTTGGCACTACAAAAAATCTTTTTCCCTTGTAGTTTTCTTTGTCATACATTTTTGTGATTACAAAAGCTTAAATTAGCCTAATTTTACAAAATGATTAGCCAAACAAACATGATAAATCACAACCAAAGTTGGCTATTAACAAGAACCAAATCAACACACTAAATCACCAAATTTCGAAAAAAATGACAAATAAATAACAATTTGGCAACAAAATCACAAAATGGCCAAAAACTACTAATGGTCACTGTGGGAATGAAATTTCATTAGGGCAAATGAAAGCCCTTGCAGGACTACATGCTGAATTTGTTGAATATCATCACATATAGCAATTTAGTTGGCAGATAGATTTTGGACAAGAGAATGGGAAACTAGTGAGACTGGAAACTCTAAGCTGAATGAAAAAAAAAATCAAGAAAGACATCTAGGAACATCTAGACTAAACAATGCCTTTGTATATATCTAAATAATTACTATCTGTGTAGCTATATTTCACTTATTATATCTCAAAGACTATCAATTACCAAAGCTTAGCTATAAAATATTTGCAACATTGGGCACTACCACCAAATTACCCACAATTGTATTGTCCAATAGTATGTCTGCTCGCAATTTGGTTAATTTGGAATATAGGACCCTGATGAGATAGCTAAGAAATAAATATACCATTCAATTCAGAATTCAATACTGTATCTAAATATAACAATCATTTCCTCTGGAAATTCCTTTAAGAAATTTAGGATAAAGTTGCAGATTAGTTTCCCCTGTACAAAAGCGTATATTCCATTTCGTTTCAGGAGGTCCGATCTCGACTTGACTCTAGAAACCTAAGTATGATAAGCAGTGACGTAACTAGCCGATTTCCAGGGAGGTTAAAGGTATATAATATGCCGATAGAACGTACATTCCTTTCTCATTCAGTAGCGATCTTTTGGCAGACATAGCATTTTCTGACTTGAAGCCCCGAACATTTTAGAATTTTATCATTAAACAGTGTATTATTCCTTATATTTGCCTCTTAATACCGCTTTCTGAGAAGCAAACACCCTTAAAAATTATATTCTGTTGCAATGGGTCTAAGCTATTACAAAAACGAGAGTTATTTGTTTGGATATTGTTTAGATATAATTATTTTGTTTTTGTTTATTCGCAGACATAAGAATTAAGTAATTGTCTAAGACAGTATTTTCTGGCGCAAAGTGCCGAGAAATTACGGGATCTGCCACTAGAACATACTACTGCTGTAGTTTTAATGCTTTCTTTAAAATTAATGTATATAAAATAAAATTAACCTCTGAAACGTCTTTGCAAAGAAGGAACTAATATTATAATCTTAGGATTTAGAAACTATACGCAGTTTGGACTTAACATACTAAAGAAAGGCAACTGTTTAAATGTTGAAAATCAGTTCAATAGTGCTTCAAAGTACAACAGTGGCTTTAACCTTTGGGTATATCTTTCAGGTGCCTGACTCAGCACCTGAATAATCCATTACCGTCACTTTGGATCCTTCAAAGGACGTGGTGGTCGATCAGATCGAGCTAGTAGAAAACGAGACGACTCAAAAAGACACTGCGCCTGTCACTGCTCAAGAGGCACAATCTGGACGAGATACGACTCGAGATGAATAGCACCTTCGTTCAAATGGTCCTACTGATATTTTTTCATCCTCCCATGACATTCATGTCAACCACAGCTACTACAGTACCCTGCACAGATTTCAGCAAACGGCAAGCTAAGACGGTCATTTAATGTATTATGGAAAGCATCCTTTGCTTGAGTACTCAGTTAAGGAAAATTTGGTTGTCAGTTTCTGCTGCAGACACTTTGGCGGCATGTCGACCCTTCGCGAACAGAGATACGAGATAAGGCCTTTCATCGAGACCGGCGTTAGAAGACGGAAGGACATCTCAGGTGTTCTAGAAGAGCATGTGAAAAGTGACCGCCACAGGGACAGTGCAGTTTCGTGGACGAAGTTCAAAGCTATACAAGCCGAGGAGATGCAATCCATTGCATCTGTTTTTTCAACGGACAGGAACAAGGAGAGGAATGAAAACAGGGAAGATGTAAAGGCTTTACTGAAAGTAACGGCCCTACTGGGGCGACTGGGTACAGCCTTTCGCAGCCACGATGAGACCAAATCTTCGGCAAAAAAGGACATTTCGTCGAAACTTGAAATCTTCTCGCCAAGTATTCTCCCACGCTTTTTAACAAGCTACAAAGAAGACAGGGCCACTATACGTCTCAAGAATACCAGAACGATCTAATTTGAGTAATCGGATTTAGGCTTCGGTTACAATAGTGCAAGAAGTTAAGCGTGCCAAATACTTTGCTGTTCATGTCGACGAGACAAAAGATAATTCGAAGAAAGCATGCTCGCCATTCTTCTGAGGTACTACGACGAGGGAAAAGTACGAGAAAGACCAATAGGATGCTACCATATGAAAAGCCTGGATGCTGAGAGTTTAGCCAGCTTCATTCACGACACAGTGGCTAAACTTGGTCTCGACTGGAATTATTGTGTTGCTCAGTGCTACGATGGAGCAAGCGTGATGAGCGGGCCCTTCTCTGGTGTTCAAGCACGACTGAGAGCGAAAGTTCCACAAGCAATATACATTCATTGCCATGCGCATAGACTAAATTTGGTCATTGCAAACTGCGTTGAAGGTTTTGGAACTGTTGGCTCACATTTTTTTCGTTAGTCCAAAATCTGTACACGTTCATTTCGAACAGCAGCACCAGACATCAGCTTTTTGTCGAGTCCCAAAAGGCTACTCAACTGCCAGTCCTGGAATTAGAAAGGAGTGCTGTGACAAGATGGTCATACTGGTATCGATAAATATCGAAGATAAGGCTCCGATATGAATGTATTCTGGATTTACTGTCTGCAGTGAGTGAGGGAGCTGATAGTGAAGCTCGAGCAGAAGCAGCTGGGCTCCAGAGAAAAATGGAATCTTTCACAGTGATATTCCAGTTGCTCTATATGGATGCAATTCTGAGGACCCTTTCTGAGCAGTTTCAGGCAGTTGATTTGGTAATATCTAGTTCCCGCACCTTGATTCAAGTAACATGGAAGGAGATTACTGAACTGCGCTCTTACATTTCATTTACATCGCTTTTGGAGAAGGCAAAAGAGTTTGCTGAAGGTCTTGAAATTGAAGTACCTGACGTGAATGGACCCGCGACCGGATCCTCCTCTGTAGGTCAGAAGGGACGACCAAGAAGAATCCAAAAGATTACCAAACACCTGAAAGAATTCATGAACACTTCGACGTTCGGAAAAAAACTTTGTTGAATCCAACAATAGAGTGGTGTTGCCAAGCGGTTTTTCTTTGAGGAAGAGGCAAAGCCGAAGAACTTAATGGATGTCATCGATAATATCCAGACACTTCCAGTGGCCTATTCAGAAATTATCAAAGTTTTTATATTGTTGCTACACTTCCTGTCATGACAGCCAGAAACGAACGCTTGTTTTTTGGGCTGGAAATAGTGAAGAACTATCTGCGCTCGACCACAGGAGACGATCGTCTTAGTCACCTGCTTTTGATCTTTGCAGAGAAGGATTTAGTCAAAAACTTGGATTTTGAACAGCTTGTTGACGAGTTTTCGAAGATGAAACCACGACGGTTCCAATTGTTGCCTTGAGTGTTCACTGATCTGTTTCAAAATTTTGTTGTATTTTTTGATTTTGTAAATATACTTGATCAAGCAAAGTTTTGCATCGTCATAGCCGGAGCGTGACTCCGACTTAGACTAACGTATGAAGCGAGAAGCGAGCTGAAGAATTCGGCTACAGAACATACTTTAGTCAAAGCGTGAGTTTTTACAGAGGTTCGGCTTTCGTCAAGTTATAGGTTCGGAAAAGTGGAAGATTCCCAAACGGCTGTTTTTTTTAACATCGCACATACCGTTTCCGCTTTCTTCAAATATCTGGCCTTTTTCGAACCTATGGCATAAGAGCGAAAGAAGGAAAGGCAAAGAAATTGAGGCGATTTCCTTAATTTTTACGGTAACTCCCACGGAAGGCAGGTTTTGTTCGGATAAAGGTAGAGGCAATTTTTTTTATACAAGCCTGCTTCGGGGCCAATGTCGATTGCTTGCCCACCCTAACGTTTGGCTGAAACGGCGCCTCTGAATAAGATTAAAGGGTGGCTGAACTTCCTCCCATCCTCCCTCTTTCCCGGTCAAAATTTTGAGATACTTATTTTGTTCAGCATAGTTGAAAGGTCAAATAACTATGTCTCTGAGGATGACCCCACAGCCCCTGGGGAAAGGGCTGTAAGTTATGAAAGTTGCCGATTGTTTACTTATAGTATTAGTTACAGGGAAGTACAATGACTTTTTAGGGGAGGGGGGTAGACTTTCCAAGGAGATACCTTCATTCGGGGAAGGAAATTTATGGGGATGAAATTTTCAGGGGAAATTTTACACGGCGAATTTGACAGAATTCCTGTGCAAAATTCTTTTTATTTTTCTTGCTTTGTCTTTAGCCATTTAATTTAACATGTGTAGATCCTCGGGGGAAGTATCCCGGGGGCCAACTGCAAAATTATGGGGGGTTGACACAACCAATATCTCTAGACAAATAGCTGCTGGACTCTTCTACTATGCTGAACAAAATGGCTGTCTCAAAATTTTGATTGGATGTGTATGGAAAATGCATTGGTTTAGGAGGAGAACAGCTTGCCCTCCAATCTCTTTTTACGTTTAAAAAGGACACAAAAAATTTTAATCTTGAATCGAATCAGCTCCTTTAAAAGCTTTTATGATATTTCTGGCTATTATACAGCGACACTGCCTATGATATTGCTTATATACCCTTTTGAAAACCTGCATACATAGAGTTTTTTCATTTATTTGAAACTTCCCCTAAACGTTCTCTAAATATTTCACCTTAATATTCTCAGCATCATTAGTTACTGTAACTGTAGTGGTAGTATTAATAGTATATATATTGTCATTTGATTGACCTGTATATTTATATACTTTTGTGATGTTCATCTTAATGCTCTTAGCCTTACAAGCACTTGCAATAGAGTACTTGTAGTAGTTTAAGTCTAATCTTTAAATATCAAGTCAATGGGAAAGGAAAACATTTGCAGTAAAACTTTTATAGCTTGTTAGGTGGGGGATATATCGAATGACTTTTTTTACCTACAGATGGCAAGATATCAAACACGGGCATTAACGTGACTTAATAATTGATTACTCGGGGTAATTTTCAATTGTGACTTTTTAGCTTACGGCTTTATCTGATATTAATCATAAAAACCTTTGTTAAAAATTAATTTTTGAAATAAAAGTGAAGGCCACTTTAGAATACAGTTAGTTAGGTACACATACTTATTTAAATTCAAAATCAAGACGACTAGAAATCATTATTATATAGTAAGGAAAATTAATAACTAGCATAAATGAATCAAGCCATCATTGCAGAATACATACAGCGAGTAATAACATAAATGAATAAATAGATCTTAAACAAAGGAATGCTGAGACTTAATATACAAATCAAGCTTAAAACTAAAAAAAATTTGGCTATTAAAGTACAAAAGAAACTTAAAACGAACAGAAATTAAATAAACAATCAATGCAAACAAACATACAATATATATTATGTAAATGAATAAATAAATCTTAAAACGGGGGAAACTTAAATTGAATATGCAAATCAAGTTTGAATCGAATAAAAATAACTACAAACAAGAGTTTGGGTATCGCCTCACTGCAGAAGCCTAAAACCTCCTGCGTCATTGGCGCCTTACTGAAAACTATATGAGTCTTGAACAGTCTTGGAAAGTATAAACAAAATCAAATTGAATATTAGTTATATAATGATATTAATTGTTGAAAGATACATCAGTTCAAAATTTTTTTTCACTGTAATTTTTGTTTTCTTTTTCAATGCTGTATGAACTGGAAAAGAATAAATTTGTAATATACGAGTAATTCGTTTTCAGTGAAGCACCAGTGACGCAAAAGGCTTTAGGTTTTTACAGTTAAAGAAGGGGGCAGTATCCAAATTTTGTTGTGAAACTATATTTGTCTTGGCCAATCTTGAAAAGAACTAACTAATTAAACTGAATATTTGATGTATAATGATATTAATTGCTGAAAGCTCATCAGTTCAAAATTTTACTGTAATTTTAATATTTATTTTCAATATTAGGCACAAAAGAAAACATTTGTAATATAATTCGTTTTCAGTAAAGCACCAATGACGCAGTAGGTTTTAGGCTTCTGCTGTGAGGCGATACCCAAACTCTTGTTTGCAGTTATTTTTATTCAATTCAAGCTTGATTTGCATATTCAAATTAAGTTTCACTCGTTTTAAGATTTATTTATTCATTTACATTAATATATATTGTATGTTTGTTCGCATTGATTGTTTATTTAATTTCTGTTCGTTTTGGGTTTCACTTATTCTTTAATAGTAATTTCTGGTCGTTTTAAGTTTCAATTTTAACACGTATTTGTATATCCTGAGCTTAAGTTTAAAATGGCCTTTACTTTTCTTTGAAAAACTTATTTTTCGGAAAGTTTTTTTTTAAATTAATTTTTCTTCGATTTTGATTGCAAAAAGTTTCAAGTTTTTATGGAAAGGGGGTTGCTTACTGTCCGATTATTCTTTACTTTAAAAAACGGATCTAGAACTTTCAATTTAAATCGAATGAGGCGTTTTTCAAAGTCTATACGATTACCTCTTTGATAAAAACATTATATATGAACAATAGACAGCTTGCATAACTTTTGGACAGCGATTGACAACAATGAATGGATTGAAAAAATAGCTCCAATAAGGGGGTTTAGACCATTTCACTTGCTGACACAAACGGATCACGACTGTTTGGAATTGACCTTAATAGGATTTTGTGTGGCAAAGCAATTTTGCATCTATCACAGAGTAGGTATTTTAACCTTATAATTGGATAATTATAATAGATTTACTATGTGTTCTTCCCATACAAAACTCTACCTTATTAAAGTCTTTGGGGTGGGGGCGGCGTAGTTGTCATAAAGAAGAAAACTTTAGCGTAGACAGAAGGAGAGGGGGAGGTTGGAGACTCATCCAATACGAGGCGGAACTTCACTTATCTCCTCCGTTCCCAATTTAGGACATTAGACAGACTCATTGGGCTGTAGAATGTTGGACCGTTTGAGTTGTGGAAAACCCCTCACATGCATAATTGAGTAGCCACAGAGAAAGTAATACAAATGAAAATATCTGTATTTTGAAAATGTCTTTTTTCAAAAGACACGAACAAAATCGTCTAAAGGAACCTGAAGTGCTATCTCTGACATTTCCGTTGATTCTTTACTCCCGTTTCTTTCAGATGTAAAATTTAGAATATCATCAAATGGGTTTAGTCGTTCCCTCCCTGAATAATTCAAATTTGGAAAACCCACCCCTGGGAAATTCCTCCCCCCTCGAAGAACATTTTCTTTTCCTGCTGATAATTCCCCCACGTTAAATTCCACCCAGCAGAAATTTATTTATTAATTTGCATTAATACCAGCACTAAATTTATTTATTAATTTACATTAATATCTATTGTATGTTTGTTTGCGTGATTGTTTATTTAATGATTTTTTGATTGTTTATATGCCCCCAGGGCATAACCTACAACGCCTACCCCCTGGCCCTGGTGGGCTCTGTCGACACCGGAGTTTTTTGTTATCAGAACTTTGAACTATTTTAACAAAATGTCTATCTCAAAAATTTTATCTGATGCATTTAGGGTGTGGAGGAGAGGGGGGGGGGCTAGTTACCCTCCAATCTCTTTTGACTAATAAAAGTGTACAAGAATTTTCAATTTTCAGTGAAATGAGCCCTCTCTAAAGTTTATACGAGCATCCCTTCCATAAGAAATAATGGGAAGGATTTGGAGAATTCTTAAATTACAACCCTTGCCCTGAGGGCTGTGGGGGAGTTGTCATCCTCAAAGACCTAATTTCCAGAACTTAAAACTACATTGAACAAAATGGCTGTCTCAAAATTTTGATTGGATGTGTTTAGAGAAAAGGTGGGCGTGAGAAGGGGGTTAGTTGCCCTCAAATCACTTTCGACTATTAAAAAGTGCACTAGCCCTTTGAATTTCCAATCGAATGAGCCTTTTTTGAAGCTTCTACGACACCGCCTTCTTTAAAAACCTTATCTGCCCCCAGGGCATAACTTAAAACCCTTGCCCTAAGGGTTGCGGGGGAGTGTCCTCCTCAAAAACATATTTTCTATCTGGAAATCGACTATGCTGAACAAAATGGCTATCTCAAAACTTTGATTGGATGTGTTTGGGGGAATGATGAAGGGGGCCTAGTTGCCCTCCAATCACCTTCGACTATTAAAAAGGGCACTATCCCTTTGAATTTCCAATCGAATGAGCCTTTTTTGCAAGTTTTTACGACAACGCCTTCTATAAAAAACCTTATATGCCCCCAGGACATAGCTTAAAACCCTTGCCCTGAGGGTTGAGGGGGAGTGTCCTCCGCAAACAAATATTTTCTATTTGGAAATCAACTCAGCTGAACAAAATGGCTATCTCAAAATTTTGATTGGATGTGTTTGGGGAAATGATGGGCGTGGGGGGAGGGCTAGTTGCCCTCCAATCACTTTCGACTAGTAAAAAGGGCACTAACCCTTTGAACTTCCAATCGAATGAGCCTGTTTTGAAGTTTATACGACAACGCCTTCTATAAAAACCTTATATGTCCCCAGGGCATAACTTAAAACTCTTGCCCTGAGGGTTGTGGGGAAGTGTCCTCCTCAAAAATATATTTTCTATGTGGAAATCAACTACGCTGAACAAAATGGCTATCTCAAAATTTTGATTTGATGTGTGGGGGGGAATGATGAGCGTGGGAGGGGGGGGCTATTTGCCCTCCAATCATTTTCGACTATTAAAAAGGGCACTAGAAGTCTCGATTTCCAATCGAATGAGCCCCTTTTGAAGTTTCTACGACAACGCCTTCTATAAAAACCTTATATGCCCCCCAGGGCACAACTTAAAACCCTTGCCCTGAGTGTTGAGGGGGAGTATCCTCCTCAAAAAAATATTTTCTATGTGAAAATCAAATGCGCTGAACAAAATGGCTGTCTCGAAATTTGATTGGATGTGTTTGGGGAAATGACGGGCGTGGGAGGGGGGGGCTATTTGCCCTCCAATCACTTTCGACTATTAAAAAGGGAACTAGAAGTCTCCAGTTCCAATCGAATGAGCCCATTTTAAAGTTTCTACGACCACGACTTCTATAAAAACCTTCTATGCCCCCCAGGGCATAACTTAAAACCCTTGCCCTGATGGTTGAGGGGGAGTATCCTCCTCAAAAACATATTTTCTATCTGAAAATCAAATACGCTGAACAAAATGGCTATCTCAAAATTTGATTCAATGTGTTTGGGGAAATGACGGGCGTGGGACGGGGACTATTTGCCCTCCAATCACTTTCGACTATTAAAAAGGGCACTGGCCCTTTGAATTTCCAATCGAATGAGTCTGTTTTGAAGTATCTACGACAACACCTTCTATGAAAACCATATATGCCCCCAGGGCATAACTTAAAACTCTTGCGCTGAGGGTTGTGGGGGAGTGTCAGCCACAAAAATATGTTTTCTATCTGGAAATCAACTACGCTGAACAAACTGGCTATCTCAAAATTTTGATTGGATGCATGGGGGGGACGGATGGGGGGGGGGCTTTTTGCCCTCCAATCATTTTCGACTATTAAAAAGGGCACTAGAAGTCTCGATTTCCAATCGAATGAGCCCCCTTTGAAGTTTCTACGACGACCCCTTCCGTATGAAGTGCCTCTGGGAAAAAAAATAAATAGCAAATAATAATAAAACATTGGAGCGAATGGCCTTTAGTATAGGTAACGCTACAGTGTTGCCTCTGAAATCAATTGGACAAAGCGTGGGACGAAACGTTGATATAATTTATTGCATACGAAGGTAATGAAAGTGGTGTAGCTGCCTTCTGTGCGTTAACTGGTCTTCAAAACGAGCCAACCATAATTTTGCAGCCCACTTATTTTTTTTTTACAAACAATCGACAACTGATGGACAATAAGTGTTAGCACTTATTATCCACCAATTTGTCGATGATTAAAATAAAAAAGTGCATATTGATGAATATAAAACGGTTTTTCTAGGAGACATTACATCAGGTTAATTTGTTTTTTGGGCTAAGCTCATCATTTTATGTCAGAATAGCTGCCTTCTGATATTATGGTGAAAAAGAGGTCACAACGATGAGAAGGGTAAAATCATATATTGATGATTATGCAACTTTTTTTGGTACATTGTACATCCAATTTGCTGTCATTCTCGGGCTCAGCTCTTCATTTTACATCGGGACAGGACTTTATATACAGAAAAACAAAAATTTACCGATAGTTCATTAAAAAAAAAACTGGAAAAATTGACACGAAAAGAAAAAGAAGAAATGTTTTTGTATCGACCTAGAATGTGCAACTTTGGATATGTTGTTGAGCTTTTTTTCTCTACAATATGGTATAAAAATAATTTCCGTGTCAATTTGTTTGAGGTTAGCCAGTATTTTCGGCAAGTTTGCCTGTACTAATACTCTTAACAAAATGGTTATCTCAAGATTTTGATTGCCTGTGCATGGGTAAATAATGGGCGAGGGGGGAGGGGCTGGTTTCCCTCCAATCAACTTTGACTATTAAAAAGGGAACTAGAACTTTCAGTTTCCAATCCACTGAGCCCCCGTCCGAAGTTTATGTGACCACCCTTTCCGTAAAAGCCATATATGCCCCCGGGGCATAAATTACAACCCTTGCCCTGAGGACTCTGGGGGTGTTAATCTTCAAATACATTATTACTGGACCTTTCAACTACGCTGAAAAAATGGCTATCTCACAATTTTTATTGGATGTATTTGGGGTAATGATGGGCGTGGGAGGGATCTGGTTATCCTCCTGTCACTTTCGACTATTAGAAAGGGCAATAGAACTTGCAGTTTTCAATTGAATTAGTCCCTTTCGAAGTTTCTACAACAGATCCTGCCTTACGAAGTGCCCTGGTCTAAAAGAAAGCCAAAAAATCTAATATATTGTGCCCACGTCGCTCTTTGCTTAGGATGCGTGATTACGCCGGTTATGATCTTTGGTCTATTTTTGAACAAATGGCTATCTCAAAATTTCCAACAGATGTATTTCGGGAAAATACAACTCTTGCGAGTAGGGGAGAGTAGCTCCTTCCGACCACACTGACTCTTAAAAAGGGCGCTAGAATTTCAGATTACCAATCCAATGAGCCCCCTTCGAGGTGTATATACGACCACCCTTTTATAAAAACCTTATGTGCTCCCACGGGCATAATTTGCAACACTTGCTCTGAGGGCTGTTGGGAGTTGTCATCCTTCAAGACATTACTTCCGGACCTTTAAACTACGCTCAACAAAATTACTATCTCAAAATTTTAATTGGATATGTTATGAAAAATGATGGGCGTGGGGAGGAGCTGGTTGCCCTCCAATAAAATCACTTTCGTCTATTAAAAAGGGCACTGGTTCTTTCAATTTCCAATCGCATGAGTCCCTTTCCAAGCTTCTACGACAGCTCCTTATATAGGAAGTGCCCTAATCTAAAAAAAGATAAATAATACATTATGCCCACATCGCTTTTTACTTAGGCAGCGCTGTTAAGCTGCATATTATTGCAGTATTTTGGAGGTTATTAGGATGTGAGTTTTATTTATTTATTTTTATCTTTTTTTTTGAAATTTGGGGCTTTATTTAATTTAATTTTACTTTTTTCCATTGATAAAGGCTCCCGGACATGGAGTTGTTTGTTAATTTTCTTTTTGTTTTGTCTCACTGTTTTATTTAAGTTATACCAGTTTTTCTTTCTCTTAAAAATTTTAAATTATGATGTGAAATTCGCCTCCCTCTCCATGATAAATTCCTCCGATAAAAATCTTCCATATAAAGTGCCTTCCAAGTATGATCTCCTCCCCGAAAAATTCCAACCTCGCTGACAATTCTCCCCCCCACCATAAAAAAAAGTCTTGCAGAAGATTCCGCCTGAAAAATACTCCTGAGGATTTGAGAAAAGACTTGTCTTTTATTTAATTTATGATTGTTTTTCAAATTATGACCGTTATCCCTCCCGCCATAGAAAATATTGCCGGGAAATCTCCCTCCCCCATATAAAAAACTTCTTGCTTAGAAAATTCACACATGGAGAATTTCTCCGGCTGAAAATCCCCCCAACCCACGGAAAAGTCTCTAAGATAATTCCAAACACCCTGAAAACATAGCTTAGGACTTCCGGCAGACTCCTCCTTGTAGAATTTCCCTTGGAAAGTTCACTCCCGGTAACTTCCCTCCCCACTGAAAATTATTCCCGTGGTAATCCCCTCGTAGAAAATTCCCTCCCCCAAAAATATCTGTATACTTCCCAGTTACAAATTTTATATGCAAACAATGGGCAAATTTAAAGCCCTTCTTCCAGAAGCTCTGGGTTTCCTCGCATCCCTAGAGCCATAGCTATGTGACTTTTCAACTACGCTGAACAATATGGATATCTGAAATATTGATCGAACGACCCTGGGGAAACGGGGCCATGGGATAGAGCTATTTGTTTTCTAATCTTTTTGGTAACTTATAAAGATCTCTAGAACTTTTAATTTCCGTTCGATTGAGTCTCCTACCGATCTTCTAGGACCAATGGTTCGATTTGAATACCTTTGGGAAATCAAAGAAAAAACAACAACAACAAATAAACACGCATCTGTGATCTTTTTTTCTGACAAAAAAAATACCCGATGTTGATGGGAGATGGAAACCTTTACGATAGGTTTCTATAATACGCTGAATCAGAGGGTGTGATTTTTATCAAGATTCCTGCGCTTTTTGGTGGTGTCTGTTCCCTTTTCGAAAATTAGGCAATGTTTCGCAGGCTTGTGGCTTTTGATGGGAAACATTAAACTTAATTTTCAATCGGCATAAAAACCAATTCTTTTGATTTGTCTATTGTTATCAAAATTCTGTTTTGTAGAGTTTCAGTTACTATTGTGCTGAATCCCTTCTTACTTACAGTTCATTAACACGAGCACTTTGGTTATCATATTTAGTAAACTTTTTTGCATATACTGGAGGGAAGTAAGCTTTATCGTCAATCTTGAAAATGGTGTTTGTAAGGGAGAGTATCTGAATCTATGGGAGGGGTAGTGGTCTGGGGGAAGATGAAGGCAGTGGACGCAGCATGAAAAGAGAGTTTCATTTGAACATTTGCAGATCCATGTTCGAGCTATTAGCTTGTATTTTTGGAAAATGTTTCATTAGAAAGACTTTTATTCTATCAGCTACTGCTGATAGTTTACTCTCTCTGTTGGTGCTTCGTATTTTCGACCTTCTCCGACCAAATATATGGTGATTTTTGTCATTCTGTGT
>NC_142796.1:74678939-74738506 GCF_049724085.1 Artemia sp. Qi Xiang Cuo | reverse complement strand
ACTTATTGCTAACATCAGTGAGCTGTAAGATCCTAGAACAAAGATGTGTTAAAAAACAATAATCTTTCAAGAAAGATGTGAGATCTTAGATGTTAGTGCTAAAAAACGGGCCTATAGTAGAAACAAACAATGAAAAAAAAATGTACGTGTTGAGAGGGTATTTTCCGCCGGGGGGGGGAGTAATTTCCGATGGTATTTTCAGCGGAGGTACTTTCCGCGGAGGGTATTTTCCGCGGGGGTACTTTCCGTGGGGTATTTTTCGCGGAAGTGTTTTCAGCGGGAGAGTACCCTCCGGTTTTTTTCGCGGGGGAATTTTCCGGGGGGTAAACACCTACAAACTTGGAATCAGCATGAAAAACCAATAATGTGTCAATTGTAGTCGAAATTCCTTTTTAATTTAAGTTTAAATTTCCTTGTTTAATTTACTTCTTGTTTGTTTTAAGTTTTAATTTTACCCCATACTTATAAATTAAATTTTTTCTATTTCATTCACATACCAAGAAACTGCAAAGAATATTTGTTTTTAAATATTATTAATGAATTTCTGAGGCTAGTAGCTGAATGAAGAGTTACTACTGGCATTTACAATTAACATTGGCTTAATATTTTTTTTTACAATTTTGAAGTTTTTGCCGCAATAGCAGCAATAAGTATTTTCAGCTATGTTTTCCAATCCCGTGCTCTGGCTCTAAAACCTACTCTGTAATAGGCTTGATTTACTATGCGGATCCAAGCCCTATTTGAGCCTGAAACCGAAGCTAAAACAAATTTTGACTCCCGAATTTCCGCAACAAAATTCCATTTTGTCTTTTCCCCCAAAATTCCCCGAATCTTGAAGACTTGTACCCGAAAACTGACCGAGTTTTTAAGGCATGTCCCCGAATTTTAAGATTCGAGAGTGGAAGCTCTGCTTGATACACAGAAAGATGTTTTTGCGACCTTTGGATGCCGGAAGTGAAGTGTCTGTTTACGAAAAAAGGAAAATAGGTGACTGTTTGACTTCTCTTATCTTGACTATGCTGAACAGATCAGGTTGAAATAAAATATTTGTAGATGAAAGAATAAAAACATAGATACAAAAATACTGAATTGTACCACATTGTACCATAATTTGTAAAATGTACCATATTTTGTGGGATTGTACTAAATTGTACCAGTAGAGGTGAAATGTACCAAAATGGTACAATTGTACCGCGTTTGGCATCACTGGTAACGACCGCGACGAAGAAGAGCTACCTAGCTTCCATTCTAGCCATTCGTTCCATTAGGGCTTCAGCTTTGTCCGACACAAGAGTATACATGTCTAGGCCGTAGGATCAAACTAAAAAATATCTGTTACCAAGGGTTTCGGCCCATATAATAGCTCCTCCCATTTCCTTTGGTTAAGTGCTTCATTGCATAGTAGCTCGAGCAACTTTGTAAAATAGTGCAAACCTGTATTATTTACGGTTGCAAAAACAGAAAGAAAGGGGGTAAGCCGGCAAAGGTGGCAAAGAGCTGTTTACTAAGACAACGATAGCCCTTATTATTTTGTTATATTTGCCAGACAAATGAGCTTACCACTGGTCCTGTCTACTTGCATTGACAGTTTAAGCCAAACTGAGAAAATTGAAAAATGAGAATCGGAGGGTGCTCATTAAATTACAAATTGAGAGTTCTAATCCTTTTTTTTAGTCGAAAGTGATTAAAGACCGACCAGCCGCCGGGATATTTTCCAGGGAGGTTGTTTTTCATGGGGCATTTTCCTGGGGGGGGGTATTATCCGCGGGGAGGTACTTTCCATGGGAGGAGACTTTCCAGAACGTATTTTCCGAGGGGGGGGGGTAAAGACCGGTCAACAAAATGTAAAGCCCAGTTTTTGGTGTCGCAAATGTGTACAACCTTTTTTCAAAATGATTGGCTTCATTGTCCTCTCAGTTTATTACAATGAAGTAAATCGCTTCAATACAGAAAATACGTTCTGGAAAGTCCCTTCCCATGGAAAATACCTCCCCGCAGAAAATACTCCCCCCCCCCAGGGAAAATACCCTATGAAAAGTAGCCTCCCTGGAAAATACCCCCCCGGCTGGGATAATAAAAATTATTGAAAAAATTACAAAAAATATGGCTAATTGACTATTTTAATTATAAACTCAAGAGGCCACTGCAAGAAACATGTTCAATATGTTATTCCATACCCCAGGTTTACAAAAGAAGAAACGCATTTTCACAATAATTTTGGGAAATAACGTAAGATATTTTGCTGAAATCTACTACTACTTCTGCTAGATCTGGCTGTAATAATGGAAAAGTTAAAGATAACACTAGTTTGAGATTGGAAAGGAAAACTAAGAATGAATTTATAAGGGCAATCAAGGTAAAAATAAGTTTTATTTGAACAATGCCATAACGTGATGACATTTGAATAGGAATTTTAGAGGTTTGTATTGATATTTCAGTTCCAAAGTTTTATAAATTTTTTCTCAAAGGAAAATTATGTGGTCGGCATGAATTGCAGAGTGGCAAAATAATTAAATTTAGTCACTTCCTTTTTTCGCATATTTTTATTAATATTGGTTTGATTTTTATTGTCTGTAGCACTGGGAAGCTCAATAAGGAGATAGCCAAATACTAGGTTTTAAAAATTTTTCCTCTTTACTGAGAAAAGGAGATAATAACCGAGAAAGAAATTCCTAGAGATGTGCATGACTAAAATCATTTGTTTTGACATTTGCAAAAGTCTTTTGCTATGTCATAACAAAGCTTAATGATTAAGCTAAGGCAAGTTATGCAAGCAAGGCGATTGGTGGATCTAGTAAGGGGCCATACTCCCGCGTTTTACGCTTCGCTCTTTACGCTAAAGTTTTTCATTGATTAAAAAAGAAATAGAGTTGTGTGGGCTGTCCCCTCCTCAACGCCTCGCTCTTTAATCTAAAGTTTTACATTGTTTAAAAAATAAATAGAGTTGCGAGAAAGTCAAACTTTAGCGTAAAGAGCGAGGCGTTGAGGAGGGGACAGCTCCTTTCATATACGGAATAACTTCTGTTCGTTTTAAGTTTTGATGTCACTCCTTACTTTCAGTTAAAAAAATTTGTTTTTTTTTAATTTAATTTTTGAACGTTTTTGAATAAATGCAGGTTTTGATCTTGGCTCACCGTACATGAATAATTAAAACAAAATTTGCATACTAATTTACTTTTATTTGGTTAAATGGCTTTCTCGAAACTTGATTAATTTAATTTACGAACGTTTTTATTAGTAATAAATATACGTAACTTACGAATTAACTTGCGTAACGAACTTCTATGTTCATATATTTTTAATACGCATATTAGAGGGTTCGCCCCCTAGTCAATACCTTGCTCTTTAGGCGAAGGTTCAAATTTTGTTCCAATTCTTTAAAAATCTCCGCTTAATCACTAAGGCCGTTAATTAGAATAAATAGCTCTTATGAAAGTACTAAAAAATCTTTGGCTTACAGAGCGAGGTATTGACTAGGGGGTGAACCTAATCATATATGTAATATTTTCTGTTCATTTAAAGTTTTGATGTTGCAGCTGTTGCACTTGAAAAACTCTGATCTTTTTTTAAATAATGCTGGGAAGTCCGGCGTCCCCTTCATAGCAATGTCCCTTCCCCCATCAAAACTTCCTTCATGGAAAGATCCTCCCACATAAACCCCGACCCCCCCCCCACTACAAGGAAAAATCTCCCCTGAAAACGTCTGTATTCTTCCCAATAACCAATACTATATGTTAACATTGGGTAAAGTTCATAACTTTCAGCCCTCCCCAGGGAATTTCGGGGGATTAAGTCATCCTAAAAGACATACTTATAATATTTTTGAACATGCTGAACAAAATGGGTATCTCAAAATTTTGATCGGGTGACTTTGGGAAAAAAATGAGCGTGGGAGGGGGTCTAGTTGCCCTCCATTTTTTTGGTCACTTAAGAAGCCACTAGAACTTTTAATTTCCATTCCAATGAGCCCTCCTACGATATTCTAGGACCGCTGGGTCGATATGATCACCCATGGGAAAAAAAACAAATAAACACGCACCCGTGATCTTTCTTCTGGCAAAAAATGCAAAATTCCACATTTTTGTAGATAGGAGCTTGAAACCTCTACAATAGGGTTCTCTGATATGCGGAATATGATGGTGTGATTTTCAGTAAGGTTCTATAACTTTTAGGGGGTGTTAAATGAAAGTATTAAGAGAATTACAAACAGAAATCCCTAACCGTCAGAAAAATGTAATTTGCAATATGTAAATTTAACCATAATCCAAAGAACAAATCAAACTAGATCAGTTAAAAATTAGATATTTACATTTATCAACGTTCCAGTACTTGAAAATGCAGCGGCGGTAGATCAGACAAATTGAGCTAAACCAACCTCAGTTTGACTAATGAGAAGTAGGTCCTCATCACAAGCTAAATAAGGTTCGTTGATGAATCCCGAAAGACAAGAAGTACGTAAGCCAGAACACATTATCAATAGAAGCATGAATTGCAGTAAAAGAGAGAACTTCCCCTAATATGTAAAAAATTCCCGACTTTTATCTTTGATAGGAATTTGAATACTAGAACTTTAGAACAAAAATCTCAGGCATCTGCCTGTATGGACTATATTAATTCTGATTTTTTTTTTCTTCAATATGGAAATAACACATATATATAGCAATGAATCAGGGAGAATAGACCTAGAAAGCCACATCTGAAATAGCACCTGAAGATAAGATAAAATGTCAGCTAAATTCTAATTAAGGTATGCAACACAAATACCTTCAAGGTCACAAGACGTCAACTGTAACTTTTGAAGAGACTTCACAATATTCTTTTTTTAACATACATAACGTGTTTTTGGCTCACAGTATTAAGAAGAAACTTTTTAAATAAAGCATTAAAACGGCAGAGCACAACATAGTTAATGGAAAAAACGCGTATAAGTGCTAATCAACGATAATCTTGGTATAATATCACTAGAAAAATAATATTCGAATTCGATGCATTCAGTATACTTTTCAACAGTTTGTCATCAGTTGGATATTCAGTGCCGGAAAACCAAACTGTACAAAAATGACGCTTATAAGCCTGTTTACTTTTCTGATTAATGCAAAAAACTTCCAATAGAAGGAAAAACAAGCAATCTGCATCTTCAACCAATGCTTGGCTTGACACTTCACTTTCTTAAGCTGAGGATCTCACTTCCAAAAGGTCTTACGGGTATAAATTCACATGCGAACCAACGGAACTGGCATTGCTTCAGCTTGTTTAATTGAGGAAATACTACTAACTATTACTACTAACAACTCACTGCAACTGGCACTGCAGCACCAAGCTGCATGAGGCCAACACAGCTATGCACGCCCTCCTTCATCCCAATCTATTCAAAGCCCCCCTCTTTACCCCTTCCCAGGAGTTCCCATTTCTTTTAAATATTTCTTTATGATATCCTCCCACCCCAAACGAGGACGATCTGCTTTAGGTTTAGCCCTAGACGATTGGCCGAAAAGGACAATCTTCTGCAAGCTTTCATCCTTCATCTGCAGAACCTGCCCTAGCCATCTCAACCTTTCTCTTATTATAGCCCTAGAAAGCGGGATTGAACCGCACTTTTTCGTACAGCCTGCTGTTTTAAATGCGTTCAGTCAGCCGGGTACCCAGAACAATCCATAGGCAATTTCTCTGGAAAACATCTAGCTAATCTTCATCCGCTTTTGGGAACACCCATGCTTCAGAGCCATATTTGACCACTGTCATCAATGTAGCTTACAATATTCTATTCTTAGTCTGCAGACTTATCTTCTTATTCTTCCAAACTTTTTTAATTGTGAAAAACACCCTGAGCCTTGGCTATTGCCCTTTTAACATCTTCACTGCTCCAACCGTCTTTATTAATAATACTACCAAGGTAAGTGAAGCTGCCCACCTGATCAATCTTTTTGTTACCCAACGTTACCTTTTCATTTTTCACTTATTTCTAGCCTTAGTGATTTAGTCTTCATAAAATCAATTTCCAAACCTATTCTAGCACCCTGAACTCACAAAACCTTTAAAAGTTCATTCAGTTTGCCTCCACTTTAATCAAGGATGCTTATATAATCAGCATAATCTAGTCCAGGAGAGTTCTCCCTCCCCCATTTGATTCCGTGGTTTTTCATTGCCGTTCGTGTGCTCCTTAAGACAAAGTATATAAAAATGATCCATATAAAGGGGGATAAAGCCCAAACCTACCTAACTCCTGATTTAATACGAAAACAGCTGCCAATCTCATTTCCTACCTTAACTGCAACTGTTTTAATCTCGTACATAGCACTAATCACTTTAATGCATTTTTCTGGTATGCCATACAAGTACATGACTTTTGCTAAAGCTCTTCTATCAACAAAATCGAACGCTTGCTCATAGTCTAGTCTATAAGACCAAGGACCAAAGGTGTTTGACAACTCAGGCACTTCTCAATATTAATCTAAGAGTGAAAATTTGGTCGACGCACCCTCTACCTTTTCTAAAACTGCACTGTTCTTCTCTTAAAACTTTGTCTACAGCATATCTAAGTCTAAAAAGTATCATATTACTATGTAATTTGGTACCTACACAGACCAGACTTATGCCTCAATAATTAACGCACTCACTCTTATCTCCTTTCTTATACGGTGGTTTAATTAAGGTTTCCCTAAAATCACTAGGTACTTCTCTTTTTTCATTAATCATATTCATAATCTTCAGTAACTTATTTCTAGCCTCAGAGCCACCATATTGAAGAAACTCATTTACCATACTATCAGCACCTGGATCCTTAATATTTTCTAGTCCCTATAGTACTGTTGCTAATTCTTCCTCACAAAACAAATTTTCCTTTACAGCCAAGGTATCACAAACTTTTTCTTATTCCTGATATAGATCTTTTCCTGTAACTCTCTCTCGGTTTAGCACATTCTCAAAATGTTCTACCCATCTCTCTTTAATTCTTTCCTTATCACTAGTTGTGGCCCCGTTCTTATCTTTAACTGGGACAAGTCTGGATTGACTACTCCCTCTCGATATATTAACATGCCAGTAGAATATTTTACTTTTATGCCGTCTAGCTGCATCTTCCAGATCCTCGGCAATTTTATCCATGTCCTCCACTTCATACCTCCTTAGTTTATATTTTAATGCTTTCTCCACTTTCTTTACATTCATTTTGTTTTTATATGATCAATCACTTAGATAATTATTGTGCAAGTCCCTTTTCCTCTCTATCATAGGCAGTGCAATAGCGCTGCCTAAGTAAAGAACGATGTTGGCACAATGTATTGTTTATTTATTTTTTTCCAGACCAAGGCACTTCGTATCGAAGCAGTTGTCGTACAAACTTCAAAAAGGGCTCATTCGATTGGAAATCGGAATGGCTAGTGCCCTTTTTAATATTCGAAAGTGATTGGAGGGCAACTAACACCTCTCCCAAGCCCACCATTTCTCCAAACACATCCAATCAAAATTTTCAGATAGCCATTTTGTGCAACGTAGTTGATTTTCAGATAGAAATTATGTTTTTGAGGAGGATACTCCCCCATAGCACTCAGGGCAATGGTCTTAAGTTATGCTCTGGGGGAATATAAGGTTTTTATAGAAAGCTTTGTCGTAGAAACTTCAAAAAGGGCTCATTCAATTGGAAATTGAAAGGACTAGTGCCCTTTTTAATAGTCATAAGTGATAGGAGGGCAACTAACTCCCCTTTCACGCCCACCTTTTCCCCTAACACATCTAATCGACATTTTGACATAGCCGTTTTGTTCAACGTTGTTGAAAGGTCTGAAACTTAGGTATTTGAGGATGACAATCCCCCCCCCCACAGCCCTTAGGGCAAGGGGTTTATGTTATGCCCCGGGGGCATATAAGGTTTTCATAGAAAGCATTGACGTAGAAACACTTCAAAAAGGGCTCATTTGATTGGAAATTGAAATGACTAGTGCCCTTTTTAATAGTCAAAAGGGATTGGAGGGCAACTAAACCCCCCTCTTGCGCCCACCATTTATCCAAATACATCCAATGAAAGCTTTGAGATAGCAATTTTGTTCATTGTAGTTGAAAGTTCTGTAAATTAGGTCTTTGAGGATGTTAAGCAGAGCCCTTAGGGCAAGGGTTATAAATTATGCCCGGGGGCATAAAAGGTTTTTATTGAAAATTTTATCGTAGAAACTTCAAAAAGGGCGCATTTGATTGGAAATTCAAAGGGCTAGTGCCACTTTTAATAGTCAAAAGTGACCGGAGGGAAACTAACCCCCTCTCACGCCCACCATTTCCCCAAACATATCCAATCAAAATTTTTAGATAGCCATTTTCTTCAACGTAGTTGAAACTTTTTGATGACAACCCTCCCCTCCCACACACACACAGTCCTCAGGGCAAGGGTTGTAAGTTATGCCCTAGGGGCATATAAGGTTTTTATAGAAAGGGTTGTCGTAGAAATTTCAAAAAGGGCTCATTTGATTGGAAATTGAAAGGGCTAGAGCCCATTTTTATAGTAGAAAGTTATTGAAGGGCAACTAGCCCCCCTCTCACTCCCACCATTTCCCCCAACACATACAATCAAAATTTTGAGGTTTTGAAATTATGTTTTTGTGTATGACAACCTCCTCATAGCCCTCAGGGCCAAGGTTGTAAGTTATGCCCTGGGGGCATATAAGGTTTTTAACAGAAAGTGTTGTCGTAAAAAATTCAAAAAGAGCTTTTTCAATTGGAAATTGAGAGGGTTATTGCCACTTTAAACACTCAAAATTAATCAGAGGGATAATCGCCTCCCCCCCCACGCCTATCATTTCCAAAAATGTTTCCGATCAAAATTTTGAGATGGCCATTTTGTTCAACGTAGTTGAAACGTCTGAAAATTATGTTTTTGAGGATGACAATCCTCCCCCCCATAGCCCTAAGGACAAGGGGAGGAAGTTATGCCCTTGGGGCATATAAGGTTTTTATAAAAAGTTTGGTCATAGCTGCTTCAAAAAGGGCTCATTCAATTGGAAGTTTAGAGACTGGTGCCGTTTTTATTAGTCGAACGTGATCAGAGAGCAAATTTTGATATAGCCTTTTTTGTTCAGCCCATCAGAAAAATCGGGAAATTATGTCTTTGAGGATAACAAATCTCTCCAGCCCTAAGAGCAAGGGTTGTAAGTTATGCCCTGGGGACATATAGGGTTTTTACAGAAGGGGAGTCATATAAACTTCGGAGGGGGCTCATTGGATCGGTAATCAGACGCTCTAGTGTTCTTTTTAAGAGTCAAAGTGATCAGAGGGCAGCTACCCTCTCCACCGTACACACACGTCGTATTGTCCCGAAATGCATCTAATAGAAATTTTGAGATAGCTATTCTATTGAAAATAGTCTAAATATCATATAACAAGGCTTTTGGGGTTTAAACAAATCCAAGAGATTAGGAGCAAGAGTGGTAAGTGACGCCCAGGGGTATTTAAGATTTTTATGGAAGGGATGCTCTTTTAACTTCAGATGAGGCTCAGTCTTTCTCCATGAAAAAGACTATGTCAATGTAAAATGAATAGAAATTAATCAAATAAACTTTTTGCTCAAAATAAGTTTTTCAAGAAAAAGTAAAGAACACCGTTAAATCCAAAATGAAAAAAAATAGAATCAAATAACTTACCAAGCATACAACGAGAGCAACTCTTCTGAAAGAATCACTCTAATAGAAAATTTCATTCCCCAATACATCTTCTTTACAAATTGATTAAAAAAAACTTTTTCCAAAAAATGAGTTTTTCAAAGAAAAGTAATGAACTCCATTAAACAAAAAATGAGCAAAGATAAAATCAAATAATCTACCAAGCTCGAAACTACCACAAATCAGTACCAATAAATAAATGAAACCCAAAACGAACAGAAATTACAATAAATAACTGAGTTAAACTCAAAACGATCAGAAATTAACATAAGTAGGGTGCCAAACCCTTATGCCTTCCCAAGGCCAGAACAAAATTTGCACTTTACTGAAAAAATATAATTGATTTTACTTTTACAACTTTAATAAATCAAATAATTTAACATTTTGATTACTAAATATCAGTATATGTATATTAAACTGAAAATGCACATTCATTTGTATTTTTTCAGTAAAGCGCAAATTTTGTTCTAGCCTTGGGAAGGCATAGGGGTTTTGCGCCCAACTTATGTTAATTTCTGCTAGTTTTGAGTTTGACTCGCTTATTTATTGTAATTTCTGTTCGTTCTGGGTTTCATTTATTTATCGATGCTGATTTGTGGTAGTTTCAAGCTCGGTAGATTATTTGATTTTATTTTTGCTCATTTTTGTTTAATTGAGTTTTCTACTTTTCTTCGAAAAACTTATTTTGTGTAAAAAGTTTTTTTTAATTAATTTCTTTTCGTTTTACATTGACATAGTCATTTCAGGGAAGAAGAAAATAACAGTTTAAATCTTTTCGTTTTTTAAGACTTTATAGTTTTGCCTGCTATTTGTATGCTGGAGAAAAATTTTCAGCAATTTTTAACAACATACGCCATTTTAAAAATCAGGACACAAATAGTACTGTTTAACTTAGTTTCATACCTCCTCTAGTTGGCCTGAAATGGAAAACTTGATACCATTCGCAAAAAAATCTGTTTACTTTCTTTGATAGCTTGGATACACTTACACTATTTTGATTTGGTTAAATTTTAAGAGCAGAAGTAGCCTCGAATTTTTGAATATAATACCCTCAGTCGTTCTTGGGATACTGCTGAGATTCTTTATTGGGAATTAGCATTATCACAGTGCATTTTGATTTAATCTTAATGCAACATTTAGTTTTTAAACATAATGGGCCAATGGGAGGTTGGGAGTGGAAGGGGGATTATTTACCCTCACATCACTTTCGACTATTAAAAAGGGCATCAACCCTTTCTATTTTCAATCGAATGAGCCCCTTTCGAAGTTCCCACGACAACTCCTTCGATACGAAGTGCCCTGGTCTAAACAACAACAACAACAAAAAATATTACTAGTCACTTTCAACTATCAAAAAGGGCACTAGCCTTTGAATTTCCAATCGAATTAACCTTTTTTGAAGTTTCTACGACAACGCCTTCTATAAAAACCTTATATTTGCCCAGGGCATAACTTAAAACCCTTGCCCAGAGTTGTGGGGGATTGTCCTTCTCAAAAACATATTTTCTATTTGGAAATCAACTAGCCTACGCTAAACAAAATGGCTATCTCAAATTTTTTAATGAACTTTTTTTGAAGTCTCTATGACAACACCTTCTATAAAAACCTTATATACCCCAGGACATAACTCAAAACCCTTGCCCTGAAAATTGTTGGGGAGTGTCCTCCTAAAAAACATATTTTCTATCTGGAATCAACTACGCTGAAGAAAATGGCTATATCAAAATTTTGATTGGATGTGTTTGCGGGAATGATGGGCGTAGGGGAGGGGTCAGTTCCCCTCCAAACACTTTCTATATTAAGAAGGGAACTAGCCCTTTGAATTGCCAGTCGAATGAGCATGTTTTGAAGTTTCTACGACAACGCCTTTTTATAAATCCTTATATGCCCCCAGGGCACAACTTAAAACCCTTGCCCTGAGGGTTGTTGGGGAGTCTCCTCCTAAAAAACATTTTTTATATCTTGAAATAAACTACGCTGAACAAAATGGCTATCTAAAATTTTGATTGGTTGTGTTTGGGGGAATGATGGGGGTGGGGGGGGGGCTAGTTGCCCTCCAATCCCTTTCGATTTATAAAGAGGGCACTAGCCCTTTGAATTTCCAATCGAATGAGTCTGTTTTGAAGTTTTTACGACAGCGCCTTCTATTAAAAACCTTATATGCCACCAGGGCATAACTTAAAACCTTTGCCCTGAGGGTTGTGGGGGAGTGTCCTCCTCAAAAACATATTTTCTATCTGGAAATCAACTACGCTGAACAAAATGGCTATCTGACTTAAAACCCTTGCCCTGAGGGTTGTGGGGGAGTGTCCTCCCCAAAAACACATTTTCTATCAGGAAATCAACTACGCTGAACGAAATGGCTATCTCAAAATTTTGATTGGATATGTTTGGGGAAAGATTGGCGTGAGGGGGGGGGGGCTAGTTGCCCTCCAATCACTTTTGACTATTAAAAAGGGCACTAGAACTCTCGATTTCTAATCGAATTAGCCCCTTTTGAAGTCTCTACGACGACCCCTTCTATATGAAGTGCCCTGCTTTAAAGAAAAAAAAAATAATAAACTGTACATTGTCAACATTGATCTTATAAATGCCCTTGCATAACTTAAAACCCTTGCCCTGAGTGTTGTGGGGAAGTGTCCTCCTCAAAAACATATTTTCTATTTGGAAATCAGCTACGCTGAACAAAATGGCTGTCTCAAAATTTTGATTGGATGGGTTTGGGGGAATGAAGGGCGTATGGGGGGGGGCTAGCTGCCCTCCAATCCCTTTCGACCATTAGAAAGGGCAGTAGCCTTTGCAATTTACAGTCGAATGAGCCTGTTTTGAAGTTTCTACGACAACGCCTTCAATAATAACCTTATATGCCCCCAGGGCATAACTTAAAACCTTTGCCCTGAGAGTTGTGGGGGAGTGTCCTCCTCAAAAACACATATTCTATTTGGAAATCAACTACGCTGAACAAAATGGCTATCTCAAAATTTCGATTGGATATGTTTGGGGGAATGATTGGCGTGAGGGGGGGACTAGTTGATTTCGAATTGAATGAGCCCCTTTTGAAGTTTCTACAACGATCCCTTTTATATGAAGTGCCCTGCTTTATAGAAAAAAAAAATAATAAACTGTACATTGTCAACATTGATCTTATATGCCCTCAGGGCATAACTTAAAACCCTTGCCCTGAGGGTTGTGGGGGAGTGTCCTCCCCAAAAAGATATTTTCTATCTGGAATTCAACTACGCTGAACAAAATGACTATCTAAAAATTTTGCTTGGATGTGTTTGGGGGAATGACGGGCGTGGGGGGGGGCTAGTTGCCCTCCAATCACTTTCGACCATTAAAAAGGGCACTAGCCACTCCAATTTCCAATCGACTGAGCCCTTTTCGAAGTTTGTAAGACAACTCCTTCGATACGAAGTGTCCGGGTATGGAGAAAAAAAAAATTGTGCCCACATCGTCCTTTACTTAGGCAGCGCTAGCGCGCTGCCTATGATATAGTATTTGTTACTTTGAAAATAAGCCCCACTTTCTTGGTCCGTGAAAAGCATTCACCCTATATGAGTGCAAATGAATTTAAGATCTGTTGAGCGTTGAATATTATCAAAATTTTTAAATGATTTCAAAATATGGATGACAATGGAAGAAAACATGATAATCTGTCTAATAGAAATATTCTGCATGTTGTACAGTAAACTTTTTATTTTTTAGAAGCCTCTTCTACTTTTTTGCATATCCTTGGACTGTATCTAGGACCACAAAGGATGAGGGTGGGTGCATTGTCATAAAAGCGATCGTGATATTTGCAATTAGCATAAATGGTGCTAATATTGTTTGTTAACCATGTTTCGTTCAAAAAAGGCTCACCAAAAAATATTCTCCATAAGTTTAAAAAAGAAAATAAACTATACCTGTACCATTTCTTCCCTTTTTCTTAATCTATTCCTATACTGAAAAGATTCTTGAAAGTGCATAAATTACCAGAAAAACACACATTCCCCCCCCCCCTTTTTCTTAAGCTATTCCTTCACTGATAAGGCTGTTTAAAGTGCACAAAATACCAGAATGGGGCACAAGATAGGTTGCCCCTGAGCGGTGAACGATACTTCCGCGCGATTTTCCAGAAAGTGGGATAGTTAAATTTTGGCCCAAAGTAGCTGATGCAAATACAGCTACCGGTGCTTTTCGTTTTTCTCATGTTTCAAATGTTGTATGTTACTTATTAGACAAGTCCTTTTTGAAAGTGATTATCCAGTGCGTTTAAAGAATTGTCAAAGAATTGACAAACAAAAACAATAATCTGAAAACTGTTGCTTTTAGATCTATGCTGTGAGACGTGAGAGCGAGGCGATACCCAAAGTCTTGTTCGTAGTTATTTTTATTCGATACAAGATTGATTTGCATATTCAATTTAAGATTCACTCGTTTTAAGATTTATTTATTCATTTACATTAATATATATTGTATGTTAGTTCGAATCGATTGTTTATTTGATTTCTGTTCGTTTTAAGTTTCATTTTTACTTTAATAGCAAAATATTTGTTTTCGTTTTAAGCTTGATTTTCATATTCAATCTAAGCATTACTCGCTTTAAGATCTGTTTATTCATTTATATTATTACTTGTTGTATGTTTTTTGCTATGATTGTTTATTTAATTTCTGTTCGTTTTTGGTTTGATTGATTCATTAATAGTAATTTCTGGTCGTTTTGATTTTGAATTTTAACAGGTATTTGTATCTCCTGAGCTTAAGTTTAAAATGGCCTTTACTTTTCTTTTAAAAACTTATTTTTCGGAAAGTTTTTTTAAATTAGTTTTTGTTCGTTTTTGATTGCAAAAAGTTACACGTTTATATGCCATGGGGGGGGGGCTTACGGTCCGATTATTCTTGACTTTAAAAAACGGATCTAGAACTTTCAATTTAAATCGATTGAGGCTTTTTTCAAAGTCTATACGATTACCTCTTTGATAAAAACCTTATATATGAACAATAGACAGCTTGTGGACAGCGATTGACAACAATAAATGGATTGAAAAAATAGCTCCAATAAGGGAGTTTAGACCATTTCACTTGCTGACAAAAAGGGATCACGACTGTTTGGAATTGACCTTAATAGAAATGTGTGTGCCAAAGCAATTTTGCATCTATCACAGAATATGTATTTTAACCTTATAATTGGATAATTGTAATAGATTTCCTATGTGTTCTTCCCATACAAAACCCCTTCCGTTAAGTTATAAACCCCCCTTAAAAAGTTATGCCCCAGGGCATAACTTACAACGCCCACCCCTGGGCCCTGGTGGGCTGGGTCGACACCGGAGTGTTTTGTTATCAGAACTTTGAACTATTTTAACAAAATGTCTATCTCAAAATTTTCATATGGTGCATTTAGGGCGTGGAGGAGGGAGGAGGGAGAATCCTTAACTTACAACCCTTGCCTTGAGGGCTTTGGGGGAGTTGTAATCGTCTAAGACCTAATTTCCAGAACTTAAAACTACGTTTAATAAAATGGCTGTCTTAAAATTTTGATTGAATGTGTTTGGGGAAAAGGTGGGTGTGAGAGAAGGTTAGTTGCCCTGAAATCACTTTCGACTATTACAAAGGGCACTAGCCCTAAGAATTTCCAATCGAATGAGCCTTTTTTGAAGTTTCTACGACACAGCCTTCTATAAAAACCTTATATGCCCCCAGGGCATAACTTAAAACCCTTGCCCTGAGGGTTGTGGGGGATCGTCATCCACAAAAACATATTTTCTATCTGGAAATAAACTACGCTGAACAAAATGGCTATCTCAAAATTTTAATTGGATGTGTTTGGGGGAATGATGGGCGGGGGGCTAGTTACCCTCCAAACACTTTCGACAATTAAAAAGGGCACTAGCCCTTTGAATTTCCAATTAAATGTGCCTGTTTTAAAGTTTCTACGACAACGCCTTCTATAAAACCTTATATGCCCCCAGGGCATAACTTAAAACCCTTTTCCTGAGGGTTGTGCGGGAGTGTTCTCCTCAAAATATATTTTCAATCTGGAAATCAACTACGCTGAACAAAAATGGCTATCTAAAAATTTTGACTAGATGGGTTTGGGGGAATGATGGGCGTAGGGGGGGGGGCTAGTTGCCCTCCAATCACTTTTGACTGATAAAAAGGGCTTTATCCCTTTGAATTTCTAATCGAATGAGACTTTTTTGAAGTTTCTATGACAACACCTTCTATAAAAACCTTATATGCCCCCAGGGCATAACTTAAAATCCTTGCCCTGAGGGTTGTGGGGATTTGTCCTTCTCAAAACATGTTTTCTATCTGGAAATCAACTACGCTGAACTCAATGGCTATCTCAAAATTTTGATTGGATGTGTTTGGGGGAATGATGGGCGAGGGCGGGGGGCTAGATGCCCTCCAATCGCTTTTGACTATTAAAAGGGCACTATCCCTTTGGATTTCCAATCAAATGAGCCATTTTTGAAGTTTCTACGACAACGCCTTCTATAAAAACCTTATATGCCCCCAGGGCATATCTTAAAACCCTTGCCCTGAAGGTTCTGGGGGAGTGTCCTCCTCAAAACATATTTTTATCTGGAAATCAACTACGCCGAACAAAATGGCTATCTCAAAATTTTGATTGGATGTGTTTTGGGGAATGATTGGCGTGAGGGGGATAGTTGCCCTCCAATCATTTTCGACTATTAAAAAGGACACTAGCCCTTTAATTTCCAATCGAATGAGCCGGTTTTGAAGTTTCTACGACAACGCCTTCTATAAAAACCTTGTATGCCCCCAGGGCATAACTTAAAACCCTTGTCCTGAGGGTTGTGGGGAGTGTCCTCCTCAAAAATATATTTTCTATCTGGAAATCAACTACGCTGAACAAAATGGCTATCTCAAAATTTTGATTGGATGTGTTCTGGGGAAATGAAAGGTGTGGGGGGGGGGGATTTGGCTAGTTACACTCCAATTACTTTCGAATATTAAAAAAGGGCACTAGCTCTTTATTTTCAATCGAATGAGCCTGTTTTGAAGTTTTTACGACAACACATTCTATAAAAACCTTATATGCCCCCAGGGCATAACTTAAAACCCTTGCCCTGAGGGTTGTGGGGAGTATCCTCCTCAAAAATAATTTTCTATCTGGAAATCAACTATGCAGAACAAAATGGCTATCTCAAAATTTTGATTGGCTGTGTTTGGGGGAATGATGGGCGTTGGGGGGGCTAGTTGCCCTCCAATCATTTTTGACTATTAAAAGGGCACTAGAACTCTCGATTTCCAATCGAATGAGCCCCCTTTGAAGATTTTACGACAACCCCTTCCATATGAAGTGCCTCTGGGGAAAAAAAAATTAATAATAAAACATTGGAGCCGTATGGCCTTTACTATAGGCAACGCTACAGAGTTGCCTCTGAAAGTCTTCGTGACTTAAAAAATAGACAAAAAAGGACTAAGTATTAGGTACAGCTGATAAGTGTGATGATTAATTGTTTTATCAATATCCGCATTCATTTTTCATTAATACCTACTGTCAAAGTTCTGTTTTGCGCTAAAGAGAATAAATGAGTTTTACTTTTCCTGACGTTGAAATGTTAAAATTGTCAGTCAGCTAGACTGTTCCAAACTATCTGACCGTTGGATTTGGTTTAAGAGGTCAGGCAATATTGGAAAACAAGCATATGTTACCAAGGTCGTAGCCGGGATTTTGTTCGGGGGAATAATTTTTTTCAGGGGGGGGGGAACACAAATTTTAAAAAACTCTTCCGAAATTTGTCAATATGTATTTTTGTGACGAATTTAAGAAACAGGCAAAATTTAGGGGGGGGGGGAATTTTCCAGTTCCCCCCTCTAGATACAGATTTGTGTGTTGCAAGAAAACATAATCTTAACAGCTTGCGCTTGCTAGGAAAAATGTCGGATTTTTTACGGTCACGACAGGATTCATTCCGGATTTTTCATTCTCTGGTGTATAAGCACTGTGAAACACGGTCTTCGCATCACTATTTAAAGCAGAAGTTAGGATATTATGAGACATGGTCAGAGTCAAAAACAGGTTAGGCAGATCGGTTAGAATTTAAATGGTTCAAATTATAGGTAGATTGGTAGATTATTTGATTTTATTTTTGCTCATTTTTTGTTTAATGGAGTTCTTTACTTTTCTTTGCAAAAACTTATTTTGTGGAAAAAGTTTTTAATTAATTTATGTTTGTTTTATATTGACATAGTCTTTTCAGGGAAAAAGAAAATAACACTTTAAATCTTTTTGTTTTTTTAGACTTTATAGTGTGGCCTGCTATTTCTATGCTGGAGAAAAATTTTCTGTAATTTTTAACAACATTAACCTTTTTAAAAATCTGGACACAAATAGTACTGTTTCATACCTCCTCTAGTTGACCTGAAATGGAAAACTTGATACTATTGGCAAAAAAATCTGTTTACTCTTTTTGATAGCTTGGATACATTTATACTATTTTGATTTGGTTAAATTTTAAGAGCAGAAGTAGCCTCGAAAGTTTGAACATAATACCCTCAGTTGTTCTTGGGATACTTCTGACATGCCTTATTGGGAATTAACATTATCACAGTACATTTTGATTTAATCTTAAGGCAACATTTAGTTTTGAAACATAATGGGCAAATGGGAGGGAGTAGGTTTGTATAAAAACCTCCTCAAAAACATATTTTTTACATGGAAATCAACTGTGCTGAACAAAATGGCTATCTCAAAATTTTGACTGGATGTGTTTGGGGGAATGATGGGCGTGGGGGGGGGGGGGCTAGTGGCCCTCCAATCACTTTCGACTGTTAAAAAGGGTACTAGTCCTTTGAATTTCCAATTGAATGAGCCTGTTTTGAAGTTTCTACAACAACACCTTCTATAAAAACTTATATGCCCTCAGGGCATAACTTAAAACCCTTGCCCCGAGGGTTGTGGTGGAGTGTCCTCCTCAAAAACATATTTTCTATCTGGAAATCAACTACGCTGAACAAAATGGCTATCTCAAAATTTTGATTGGATGTGTTTTGGGGAATGATTGGCGTGAGGGGGATAGTTGCCCTCCAATCATTTTCGACTATTAAAAAGGACACTAGCCCTTTAATTTCCAATCGAATGAGCCGGTTTTGAAGTTTCTACGACAACGCCTTCTATAAAAACCTTATATGCCCCCAGAGCATAACTTAAAACCCTTGCCCTGAGGGTTGTGGGGGAGTGTCCTCCTCAAAAATATATTTTCTATCTGGAAATCAACTACGCTGAACAAAATGGCTATCTCAAAATTTTGATTGGATGTGTTCTGGGGAAATGAAAGGCGTGGGGGGGGGGGATTTTGCTAGTTACACTCCAATTACTTTCGAATATTAAAAAAGGGCACTAGCTCTTTATTTTCAATCGAATGAGCCTATTTTGAAGTTTCTACGACAACGTCTTCTATAAAAACCTTATATGCCCCCATGGCATAAGTTAAAACTCTTGCCCTGAGGGCTGTGGGGGAGTATCTTCCTCAAAAACATATATTCCGCCTAGGAATCTATTATGCCGAACAAAACGGTTATCTGAAAATTTTTATTGGCTGTATTCGGGGGACTGATGGGCGTGGATGGGGGGGGGGGTTAGATGCCCTCCAATCATTTTTTACTATTAAAAAGGGCACTAAAACTCTCGATTTCCAATCGAATGAGCCCCCTTTGAAGCTTCTACGAGGACCCCTTCCATATGAAGTGCCTCTGGGAAAAAAAAATTAATAATAAAACATTGGAGCCGTATGGCCTTTACTATAGGCAACGCTACAGCGTTGCCTCTGAAAGTCTTCGTGACTTAAAAAATAGACAAAAAAGGACTAAGTATTAGGTACAGCTGATAAGTGTGATGATTAATTGTTTTATCAATATCCGCATTCATTTTTCATTAATACCTACTGTCAAAGTTCTGTTTTGCGCTAAAGAGAATAAATGAGTTTTACTTTTCCTGACGTTGAAATGTTAAAATTGTCAGTCAGCTAGACTGTTCCAAACTATCTGACCGTTGGATTTGGTTTAAGAGGTCAGGCAATATTGGAAAACAGGCATATGTTACCAAGGTCGTAGCCGGGATTTTGTTCGGGGGAATAATTTTTTTCAGGGGGGGGGAACACAAATTTTAAAAAACTCTTCCGAAATTTGTCAATATGTATTTTTGTTACGAATTTAAGAAACAGGCAAAATTTAGGGGGGGGAATTTTCCAGTTCCCCCATCTAGATACAGATTTGTGTGTTGCAAGAAAACATAATCTTAACGGCTTGCGCTTGCTAGGAAAAATGTCGGATTTTTTACGGTCACGACAGGATTCATTCCGGATTTTTCATTCTCTGGTGTATAAGCACTGTGAAACGCGGTCTTCGCATCGCTATTTAAAGCAGAAGTTAGGATATTATGAGACATGGTCAGAGTCAAGAACAGGTTAGGCAGATCGGTTAGAATTTAAATGGTTCAAATTATAGGTAGATTGGTAGATTATTTGATTTTATTTTTGCTCATTTTTTGTTTAATGGAGTTCTTTACTTTTCTTTGCAAAAACTTATTTTGTGGAAAAAGTTTTTAGTTAATTTATGTTTGTTTTATATTGTCATAGTCTTTTCAGGGAAAAAGAAAATAACACTTTAAATCTTTTTGTTTTTTAAGACTTTAGAGTTTGGCCTGCTATTTTTATGCTGGAGAAAATTTTTCAGCATTTAGCAAGACACACCATTTTGAAAATCTGGACATAAATAGTAGTGTCTAATTTAGTTTGATACCCCCTCTAGATGACCTGAAATGGAAAACGTGATACCATTGGTAAAAAAAACTGTTTACTTCTTTTGATAGCTTGGATACACTTATACTATTTTCATTTGGTTAAATTTTAAGAGCAGAAGTAGCCTCGAAAGTTTGAACATAATACCCTCAGTCGTTCTTTGGATACTACTGACATGCCTTATTGGGAATTAACATTATCACAGTGCATTTTGATTTAATCTTAAGGCAACATTTAGTTTTTAAACATAATGGGCAAATGGGAGGGAGGAGGTTTGTATAAAAACCTCCTCAAAAACATATTTTCTATATGGAAATCAACTGTGCTGAACAAAATGGCTATCTCAAAATTTTGACTGGATGTGTTTGGGGGAATGATGGGCGTGGGGGGGGGGCTAGTGGCCCTCCAATCACTTTCGACTGTTAAAAAGGGTACTAGTCCTTTGAATTTCCAATTGAATGAGCCTGTTTTGAAGTTTCTACAACAACACCTTCTATAAAAACTTATATGCCCTCAGGGCATAACTTAAAACCCTTGCCCCGAGGGTTGTGGGGGAGTGTCCTCCTCAAAAACATATTTTCTATCTTTAAAACAACTACGCTGAACAAAATGGCTATCTCAAAATTTTGATTGGATGTGTTTTGGGGAATGATGGGCGTGAGGGGGATAGTTGCCCTCCAATCATTTTCGACTATTAAAAAGGACACTAGCCCTTTAATTTCCAATCGAATGAGCCGGTTTTGAAGTTTCTACGACAACGCCTTCTATAAAAACCTTGTGTGCCCACAGGGCATGACTTAGAACCCTTGCTATGAAGATTGTGGGGGAGTATCCTCCTCAAAAACATATTATCTATCTTTATATCAACTACGCTGACCAAAATGGCTATCTCAAAATTTTGATTGGATGTGTTTTGGGGAAATGAAAGGCGTGGGGGGGGGGGATTTTGCTAGTTACACTCCAATTACTTTCGAATATTAAAAAAGGGCACTAGCTCTTTATTTTCAATCGAATGAGCCTGTTTTGAAGTTTTTACGACAACGCATTCTATAAAAACCTTATATTCCCCCAGGGCATAACTTGAAACCCTTGCCCTGAGGGTTGTGGGGGAATGTCCTCCTCAAAAACATATTTTCTATCTGGGAATCAACTACGCTGAACAAAATGGTTATCTCAAAATTTTGATTGGATGTGTTTGGGGGAATAATGGGCGTTGGGGGGGGGGGCCGCGCTAGTGGCCCTCCAATCACTTTCGACTATTAAAAAGGGCACTAGAACTCTCGATTTCCAATCGAATGAGCCCTCTTTGAAGATTTTACGAGAACCCCTTCCATATGAAGTGCCTCTGGGAAAAAAAAATTAATAATAAAACATTGGAGCCGTATGGCCTTTACTATAGGCAACGCTACAGAGTTGCCTCTGAAAGTCTTCGTGACTTAAAAAATAGACAAAAAAGGACTAAGTATTAGGTACAGCTGATAAGTGTGATGATTAATTGTTTTATCAATATCCGCATTCATTTTTCATTAATACCTACTGTCAAAGTTCTGTTTTGCGCTAAAGAGAATAAATGAGTTTTACTTTTCCTGACGTTGAAATGTTAAAATTGTCAGTCAGCTAGACTGTTCCAAACTATCTGACCGTTGGATTTGGTTTAAGAGGTCAGGCAATATTGGAAAACAAGCATATGTTACCAAGGTCGTAGCCGGGATTTTGTTCGGGGGAATAATTTTTTTTCAGGGGGGGGGGAACACAAATTTTAAAAACTCTTCCGAAATTTGTCAATATGTATTTTTGTGACGAATTTAAGAAACAGGCAAATTTTAGGGGGGGGGAATTTTCCAGTTCCCCCTCTAGATACTAGATTTGTGTGTTGCAAGAAAACATAATCTTAACAGCTTGCGCTTGCTAGGAAAAATGTCGGATTTTTTACGGTCACGACAGGATTCATTCCGGATTTTTCATTCTCTGGTGTATAAGCACTGTGAAACACGGTCTTCGCATCACTATTTAAAGCAGAAGTTAGGATATTATGAGACATGGTCAGAGTCAAAAACAGGTTAGGCAGATCGGTTAGAATTTAAATGGTTCAAATTATAGGTAGATTGGTAGATTATTTGATTTTATTTTTGCTCATTTTTTGTTTAATGGAGTTCTTTACTTTTCTTTGCAAAAACTTATTTTGTGGAAAAAGTTTTTAGTTAATTTATGTTTGTTTTATATTGTCATAGTCTTTTCAGGGAAAAAGAAAATAACACTTTAAATCTTTTTGTTTTTTAAGACTTTAGAGTTTGGCCTGTTATTTTTATGCTAGAGAAAAATTTTCAGCAATTTTTAGCTACACACACCATTTTGAAAATCTGGACATAAATAGTACTGTTTAACTTAGTTTGATACCTCCTCTAGTTGACCTGAAATGGAAAACTTGATACCATTGGCAAAAAAATCTGTTTACTCCTTTTGATACCTTGGATACACTTATACTATTTTGATTTGGTTAAATATTAAGAGCAGAAGTAGCCTCGAAAGTTTGAACATAATACCCTCAGTTGTTCTTGGGATACTTCTGAGATGCCTTATTGGGAATTAACATTATCACAGTACATTTTGATTTAATCTTAAGGCAACATTTAGTTTTGAAACATAATGGGCAAATGGGAGGGAGTAGGTTTGTATAAAAACCTCCTCAAAAACATATTTTTACATGGAAATCAACTGTGCTGAACAAAATGGCTATCTCAAAATTTTGATTGGATGTGTTTGGGGGAATGATGGGCGTGGGGGAGGGGGGGCTAGTTGCCCTCCAATCACTTTCAACTATTAAAAAGGGTACTAGTCCTTTGAATTTCCAATTGAATGAGCCTGTTTTGAAGTTTCTACAACAACGCCTTCTATAAAAACTTATATGCCCGCAGGGCATAACTTAAAACCCTTGCCCTAACGGTTGTGAGGGAGTGACCTCCTCAAAAACATATTTTCTATCTGGAAATCAACTACGCTGAACAAAATGTCTGTCTCAAATTTGTTATTGGAGGTATTTGGGGGAATGACGAGCGTGGGGGGGCCTAGTTGCCCTCCAATCACTTTCGACTATTAAAAAGGGCACTAGCCACTTCAATTTCCAATCGAATGAGCCCTTTTCGAAGTTTCTACAACAACGCCTTCTATAAAAACCTTATATGCCCCCAGAGCATAACTTAAAACCCTTACCCTGAGTGTTGTTGGGGAGTGTCTTCCTCAAAAACAAATTTTATATGCGGAAATCAACTAAGCTGAACAAAATGTTTATCTCAAAATTTTGATTGGATGTGTTTGGGGGAATGATGGGATTGGGGGGGGACTAGTTGCCCTCCAATCACTTTCGACTATTAAAAAGGGTACTAGCCCTTTGAAATTCCAATCGAATAAGCCTGTTTTGAAGTTTCTAAACAAAATGGCTACTTCAAAATTTCGATTGGATGTGTTTGGGGGGGGGGGGGGCTAGGTGCCCTCCAATAACTTTCGACTATTAAAAAGGACTCTAGCCCTTGGAATTTCCAATCAAATGAGCCTGTTTTGAAGTTTTTACGACTACACCCTCTATAAAAACCTTATATGCCCCCAGGGCATAACTTAAAACCCTTGTCCTGAGGGTTGTGGGGGAGTGTCCTCCTCAAAAACATATTTTCTATCTGGAAATCAACTACGCTGAACAAAATGGCTATCTCAAAATTTTGATTGGATGTGTTTGGGGGAATAATGGGCGTGGGGGGCTTTTTGCCCTCCAATCACTTTCGACTATTAAAAAGGGCACTAGCCCTTTGAATTTCCAATCGAATGAGCCTGTTTTGAAGTTTCTATGACAACACCTTCTATAAAACTTTAGCCAAGGCCAGAACAAAATAACCAAGGCCAGAACAAAATTTGCACTTTACTGAAAAAATACAAATGAATGTGCATTGTCAGTTTAATATACATATACTGATATTTAGTAATCAAAATGCTAATATTATTTGATTTATTAAATTTATAAAAGTAAAAATATTTATATTTTTTTAGGTAAAGTGCAAATTTTGTTCTGGCCTTGGGAAGGCATAGGGGTTTTACGCCCAACTGATGATAATTTCTGCTCGTTTTGAGTCTACTCGGTTATTTATTGTAATTTCTGTTCGTTTTGGGTTTCATTTATTTATCAATGCTGATTTGTGGTAGTTTCACGCTTGGTAGATTATATGAATTTATTCTTGCTCATTTTTTGTTTAAAAGAGTTCTTTACTTGTCTTTGAAAAACTTATTTTTTGGAAATTTTTTTAAATTAATTTCTATTCGTTTTATATTGACATAGTCTTTTCAGGGAAAAACAAAATAACTCTTTAAATCTTTTCGTTTTTTGAGACTTTATAGTTTGGCCTTCTATTTGTATGCTGGAGAATTTTTTTTTTAGCAATTTTTAACAACATAAACCCTTGTAAAAATCTGGACACAAAAAGTACCGTTTAATTTAGTTTCATACCTCCTCTAGTTGACCTGAAATGGAAAACTTGATACCATTCGCAAAAAAATCTGTTTACTTTTTTTGATACCATGGATACACTTACGCTATTTTGATTTGGTTAAATTTTAAGAGCAGAAGTAGCCCCGAAAATTTGAACATAATACCCTCAGTTGTTCTTGGGATACTGCTGAGATGCTTTACTTGAAATTAGCAATATCATAGTGCATTTTGATTTAATCTTAAGGCAACATTTAGTTTTTAAACATAATGGGCAAATGGGAGGGTGGTCGTGGGAGGGTGGGAGTGGGAGGGGGATTAGTTGCCCAGCAATCACTTTCGACTATTAAAAAGGGCATAAGCCCTTTCTATTTCAATCGAATGAGCCCTTTTCGAAGTTCCCACGACAACTCCTACGATACGAAGACCCCTGGTCTAAACAACAACAACAGCAAAAATATCACTAATCCCTTTCGACTATTAAAAAGGGTACTAGCCCTTTGAATTTCAAATCGAATGAGCCCTTTTTCAAGTTTCTACGACAAAGGTTTCAATAAAAACCTTATATGCCCCCAGGGCATAACTTATAACACTTGCTCTGAGGGTTGGGGGGAGTGTCCTCCTCAAAAACATATTTTCTATCTGGAAATCAACTACGCTGAACAAAATGGCTATCTCAAAATTTTTATTGGATGTGTTTGGGGGAATGATGGGGTGGGGGGGGGGGGCTAGTTGCCCTCCAATTACTTTGGACTATTAAAAAGGGCACTAACCCTTTGAATCTCCAATCGAATGAGCCTGTTTTGACGTTTCTAAGACAACACCTCCTATAAAAACCTGATATGCACCCAGGGCAGAACTTAAAACCTGTGTCCCACGGGTTGAGGGGGAATTTCCACCTAAAAACACCAACTTACATTTGGAAAAAAACTACGCTGAACAAAATGGCCATCTCAGAATTTTGATTGGATATGAATAATTTCTAAGACCACACTGGCTAATCATGATAAAACGAAACAATAATAAAAAAAAAGAGAAAAACGAGCATTATACAAGCCAGTGAAACATATGAACTAAAATGCAAATATTTCGGTCAAGACCTCCGCTTGACCGTCCTCAGTGCAGGAAAATAACATCAAAATTACTAATAAAACTCCATGGATACTATAAATAAAAAAAATTCAAACCTTGAAACGAAGCGCAACTAAAATTTTAAGATATTTTATATATTTTTCCTTATATTTTCGGTACAACAATCAATTTTTCACCCAAACAAATGGGCTCCCTATGGGTACAAGCCTTTCACCTTTTTTGGCCACTTTTTACATGGAATTTATTGAAACCTCCGCTTTGATTACTTTTCCTCTGAAACACCGCTTCTGGGGCCGGTTTGTCGATGATGTGATCTCTGTCTGGAATCACGGAGAGATAGAACTTAACTCTTTTTTACTTCATCTTAATAGTTTCGATTCCAACCTTCAGTTCACCTTGGAACTAGAAGATAATCATAAACTGCCTTTTTTAGACGTCTTAATCTTCAAAAAATCTCTCAGCCTTGAATATTCAATTTATAGAAAACCTACACATAATGATAGGTATTTGTATTTCTCTTCCAACCACCCTCCTTGTCTAAAAAGAGGAGTAGTTATATCTTTAGTTGATCGCATCATAAGAATTTGTTCAAAGGCTCATATAATCCCAGAATTAAATTATCTGAAGGACATTTTGTTTTGCAATGGATATCCCATCAAGTTACTGGAATCCATCATAGAAAAAAGACAAAAAAGACAGAAAAAGATTTATCATCTCCACAACCTCCAACGGATATCATCCCTTTAGTGGGTGATAAGAAAGTTTTTACTGTTTTGCCCTATTTTCGCAAATTAGGTGACAAATTGCAAAGAATACATAAAAAACATACCTTCAAAAATTCTAATAAAATCCAGAACTATTTTAACAGCGGTAAAGATAAAACGAGCCCTATTTTGGGCAGTGGTGTTTATAGGGTTCCATGTTCTTGCGGCTGTTTCTATATTAGAAGAACCCATAAGCAATTGGGGGAGAGATTGTTGGAACACAGGTCCTCAATCGACAAAGCTATGGAGCTATGCCAAAGGCCTGAGACTTTTGATTCCGCCTTGGCTCAGGATGTGTATGACAACCCGCACCATTTCGCTTTATTCGATAACACCTCCATTATTGTCCCTGTTAAAGGTCTCATCCAAGTTTTCAGGGAGGCAGTTGAGATAAAAAAGTGCATTCACCGAAAGGTTGCTCTCAATAGAGACACGGGAGAAACCTATTTAAGCCCCATTTATAATGAACTAATTAATTCTGATCGTTTTTACTTAAATATTAAAAAAATCACATTTTGCAACCTAACCTAATCTCTGATGATGTTTTACCTGGAAAGCGTTTAGCTTTTAAAAATGCTCTGTATAAATTAAAAAATTGAATTCCCATTCAGTACTGTATTTTTTCATTCAGTTACCCTTTCACCGTTACATGGAAAGGGTCTTCAAATTTTAGTTGCGCTTCGTTTCAAGGTTTAAATTTTTTTTTTTTATAGTATCCATGGAGTTTTATTAGTAATTTTGATGTTATTATCCTGCACTGAGGACGGTCAAGCGGACGTCTTGACCGAAATATTTGCATTTTAGTTCATATGTTTCACTGGCTTGTATAATCCTCGTTTTTCTCTTTTTTTTATTATTGTTTCGTTTTATCTTGATTGGATATGTATGGGAGAATAAGGGGCGCGGGGGAGGGGGGCTAGTTGCGCTCCAATCACTTTCGAGTACTAAAAAGGGCACTAGCGCTTTGAATTTCCAATCAAATGAGCCCCTTTTGAAGTTTCTACGACAACGCCTTCTATAAAAACCTTATATACCCCAAGGGCATAACTTAAAACCCTTGCCCTGAGGGTTATGGGGGAGTGCCCTCCTCAAAAACATACTTTCTATCTGGAAATCAACCCTGCTTAACCAAATGACTATCTCAAATTTTGATTGGATGTGTTTGGGGGAATAATGGGCGTGGGGAGAGGGGGGCTAGTTGCCCTCCAATCACTTTCGACTATTAAAAAGGGCACTAGCCCTTTGAATTTCCAATCGAATGAGCCCGTTTTGAAGTTTCTACGACAACGCCTTCTATAAAAACCATATATGCCCCCAGGGCATAACTAAAACCGTTGCCCTGAGGGTTGTGGGGGAGTGTCCTCCTCAAAAACATATTTCTATCTGGAAATCAACTATGCTGAACCAAATGGCTATCTCAAAATTTTTATTATATGTGTTTGGGGGAATGATGGGCGTGTGGGGGGGGGGGCTAGTTGCCCTCCAGTCAATTTCGACTATTTGAAATATCACTAGCCCTGTGAATTTCCTATCGAATGAGCCTTTTTTTAAGTTGCAACAACAAAGCCTTCTATAAAAACCTTATAAGCCCGCAGGTTGTTACAGAAAACATTTACCCTGAGGGCTTAGGGGGAGTGTCCTCCTCAAAAACAAATTTTCTATGTGGAAATCAACTACGCTGAACAATATGACTATCTCAAAATTTTGATTGGATGTGTTTGGGGGAATAATGGGCGTTGAAGGGCTAGTTTCCCTCCAATCAATTTCGACTATTAAAAAGAGCACTAGGCACTCCAATTTCCAATCGAATGAGCCCTTTTCGAAGTTTGTACGACAACTCCTTCGATACGAAGTGCCCGGGTATGGAGAACCACAAAAAAACACATTGTGCCCACATCGTTCTTTATTTAGGCAGCGCTAGAGCGCTGCCTATGATTATCTAGTGCATTTAAAAAATTGTCAAAAGTTTGAAGACAAACAAAAACAATAATCTGAAAACTGTTGCATTAATATCTATACTACATCCTAAACTGGGCTTGAAGAAAGCAAAGCTTGATGCTTGGTCATTGTTTTCTGACAAAAGTCTTTGTGACTTTAAAAAAAAAGGACTAAGTATTAGCTACAGCTGATATATGTGAGGACTGATTGTTTTATCAATATCCGTATTCATTTTTCATTAATACCTACTGTCAATGTTTTGTTTTGCGCTAAAGAGAATAAATGAGTTTTACTTTTCCTGGCGTCGAAATGTCCAAATTGTCAGTCCGCTAGACTGTTCCAAACTATCTGACTGGCAGATTTGGTTTAAGAGGTCAGGCAATATTGGGATATAAGCATATGTTATCAAGGTTGTAGCCCGGATTTTGTTCAGGGGGATAATTGTTTTGGGAAGGGGGGTACACAAATTTTAAAAACCTTTCCGAAATTTGTCAATATGTATTTTTGTTACGAATTTAAGAATCCGGCAAAATTTAGGGGGAGGGGGAAACTTTCCAATCCCCCCTCTGAATACAGATTTGTGTTACAAGAAAGCATAATCTTAACAGCTTGTGCGTACCAGGAAAAATGTCGGATTTTTTACGGTCACGACAGGATTCATTCCAGATTTTTCATTCTCTGGTGTAGAAGCACCATGAAACGTGGTCTTCTCATTGCTATTTAAAATTTTAAAACAGAAGCTAGGATATTATGAGACATGGTCAGAGTCAAGAACAGGTTAGGCAGATCGGTTTGAGTTTAAATGGTTCAATTTATGGGAATATTGAGTCTAAACTTTTGGATAAGGGATCAAAGATAGGTAAATATCTACCAAATCATATTATTGAGTTAGGACTAAAGTAAATACACCATTCGATGCCTTTTTTTATGCTGATTACGAATATAATAAGCATTTCTATCGGAAATGAATTTCAGCCCCCCCCCTATATATGCCAATTCAGGGTTAGGTTGGTTAGGTATAGCCTATGTAGGGGGGGGGGGGGCTGAAATTAAATTCCAATAGAAAGTCTTATTATATTTGCAATAAGCAAAAAAAAAGGCATAAAATGGTTTATTCACTTTATTTCTAACTCAATAATATGATTTGGTAGATATTGACCCAAAGATATTCTGTTGTGTCCATTATACAGTGTTTTTCTTTTTCTAGACCAAACTGCAAGTATTTAGGGCTAGATCCTGTAGGTTAGTTGGACAGCTAATAACCACTTCAAAAGTTGAATCACTATTATTCTCCATAGATGTTGGATTGATATAAGCCTTGATAAGCTGCTTAACATAAGAAAACTTTTAGGAAAACAATTCTCACTTCATAATATTCAGAATAATCATAGTTAACACATTTAACTTGGGGAGAACCTTCATCTTCATTTCTTTGCTTGTTTTTCTAATAAATTCATGAATCTTTCAAAATAAAATCTAACATATATTAACAGAGTAGCATATGAAAGTTAAACACCATCACTGCCATCTGTCAAAAAGATATAAATAGGCTAATATTAATAAATTTATGTTAGGTTAGCTAGATGGCTGTTGGGTGTTTGTTTAAAACAATTTTCAAGACTTAGAGAAAAGACAAAATATTGAAAAATATGATTGAAAAACAAGGAAAATAGTGAGGATAAAGGTGCTCCCCTTGAATAATATCTTAACAAGGATAATTTTGCATATTATGAAGTAAGAAATGTTTTCTTAAAATGTCTCCTTATGACTGGGATTGGGGTAAATTTCTACCAAATCATATTATTGAGTTAGGAATAAAGTGAAAACACCATTTGATGCCTTTTTTATGCTGATCATGAGTATAATAATCATTTCTATTGGAAATGAATTTCAGCCCCCCCCCCCTATATATACCAATTAACGGTTAGGTTAGGGTGTAGAAATATAAAACCTGAATTGGGATATTTGTGAGGGGGGGTGAAATTAATTTATGATAGAAATTATTATTATATTTTTAATCAGCATAAAAAAAGGCATGAAGTGGTATATTCACTTTATGTGTAAGTCAGTAATATGATTTGGTAGAACTTTACCGGGATTGGTTTTAAATTTATACCCCTTTATCTCCACTTCTTTACTTGTGTTTCCAGATTTTCTAAGAAATTCATTAATTTTGTCCAATATTATTCAACTTATATATTAACAGAGTATATACACTCACTCCCTTAATGTGCAAATGTATACCCAGAATTGCATCCTGAATCCAAATATAACATTCATTTGCATTGCAACTGAACTTTACCCCCAACCCCTAAATATATCCAAATCAAGGTATATATTTGCACATCAGGGGGATGAGGGTAAAGTTCAGTTTTGATGCAAATGGATGCTATATTTGGATTCAGGATGCAATTTTGGGTATATATTTGCACATTAGGGTTAGGGATATATACTCTGTTAATATAGAGGTTAAATGTAATTGGGGAAAATTCATTAATTTCTCAGAAAAACAAGGAAAGAAGTGAAGATAAAAGTTCTCCCCATGCAAAATGTGTTAAGTATGATTATTCTGCATACTGTGAAGCAAGAATTCTTTTATTAACATGTTTCCTTATGTTAAGGGGGTTATCTAGGCCTATATGGATTGTTTCACTATTTGTGTGTTGAAGTTTTCTTAAAAAGTATGTTTTAGCTTGAATATATTGACTATATGGCCTGCAACAATAATTTTTTTTTAAAGGTTAACATCTAGAACAACAACAGCTCTTCACAAGGAGACATGCTAGAACAAAAGGTGATATCTTTTATTGCTAATTTTATGCTCATTTCTATGGTTTTGTTTGGATTTTGACTAATTATCTCTGGCCTCTCTACAATGGTCTCATATACCCCTAGGCTATGTAAAAAACCAACATTACTTAATGCAAAGGTGAATTTGGAGAGGTTTCCATTAATGAGATGTAAAATAGATGAACATAATGCATGATGTCTTTTTTATGCTCTTTCTGAATATATTATTTGTTTTAGCCTGCTCAGAAATTCAATTTTAAGTCCCCTATGAGCTCTTAAAGGTAATACCCTTTTTCCTGATTTTTGGCAACAGAAAATAGTTAAAATATTGGTTAAAAACCTACTAGGGTGAACTTGGGTAAGTCCATCCCCTTGTCAAGTTTTTTTTCAGCTCTTTTGGTAAGACGTCACCTGGGTGTGCTTGTTGCCAGTTTCAGAGCTTCTGCGCATAGGATGATTTCAGCTATTTGAAGATAAACTTGTCAAGGGGCTGTGGAACATAGGATGCATGGGTTGGCAACTTGAGGATAGTGACATTCTTTTCTGAAGCATGCTCCACAAGTGCCAAGAATAAATGGGAGCCATGGCCATCAAGAATATGAAGTACTTTTTCTTTCCCCTGATGTGGAAAAACATCTTTAATTCAGCTATTGAAAAGGTTTGCTGTCTTCCATCCTTTCTTAGTAGCTGAAAAATGTGCATCTGGATGGTCTTTAACAGGTAGCCATGAAATCCAAGTGTTTTTCCCTGAGTGACAGTTTCTCATCTGGTGCACTAATACATGCAGGAACATGTGTATTATCATCCCCATTGCCACCAGTTTGCTGCTTGTCTGGTGATCTGTTTGCACCAGCTATTTTAAGGCTATCAGGATTGCAACAAAACAAAGTTTTGACAAAGTTGTTCCAACATTATGGCTTGTCAAAGATGTTAAGCTTTTCTGTCCTTTTGTTTAAGCTGATCCTAAAATCCTAAAGTGACGAAAAGGGCTTCTTATTGCACAGCCCTCAGGATTCTCAAGTTATTCAGGTTCCTTAAGCGACATGTTCTTTCTTTTCTTAGAAAAACCCAAACCACCAGTCCTCACCTGGTCAATTCCTTGTGAAATGAGTACTGCTTTTGTTCTCACTAACATATTTTTTTACTTTGTATAGGAACTGTTGTTGGTAAGCCCCATGCCCCAGTTTTCCATGACCCTCAGCAAATTTGCCATACTTTGCTCAACATAATTGGGGAGTTCCAGAGGTTTTCCGAGAGTAACAGGAGACAATTTGGGGGAAATCTCTTTGCTTCTTTGTCTGATCAATTAGTATGCTGTAAATTATGTATAGTATGTAGTGTTAACATTGTAAATAGTTGACAAATACATCGAAATCTAGACTAGAATTGCCAAAACCTAGCCACCAGTGGTGTCATTTAGGGGGGGGGGGGGCTGGCTGGAGCTATAGCCCCTCCCTGATTTTTGGCGGGGCCCCAAATCATTTGTCACAATTTGTATTGATTTGACTTGAACTGTGAAAAAAAATCATTGCATAAAAAAGTATTCTCAATTAAAACAAATCCATTTCTAATAGAGCTGTACTTCACAACAATACATTGCAAGCTTCATTCACAAACATTTTTATTTATTATCCCTATTTCATATTTTGCGATACATTTTTATTGCCTTGTTGTTACAACCATGGTGGCCAACTTTCATTACAATAAAGTAATTGACCCAGGATTCATAATAGAATAATACATGCCGGTTACCTAATTCTGGAGCAGTGATCCCCTCTATATATACATATTATGTACTCTATATTTCTCTGAGTCTATTTTTGAATCTGGTCTAACTTTTTTTGGAGTTGTGTGTGAGTTGTCTGTTTCCAGATTTTAAAATTAAAACACCTTTTTGTACAACAATGGACTTTTTACATTCCCAGTAACTATAGACGTATTATTGTTGTTAGACCCCAGAATGCATGGGATTTTGCAAGTTTGCTTGAACCAACTTATAAAGAAGGTGAGAAAAACATCTATCTCTGTATTAGATGTGGGTTTGCCACACTTTATCAATACTAGCCAACTTGCTAGTGTAGCAGCGCATGACAAAGAAGCTTACATTCCCACAACTCTATTGGCGTCACATATGGATCTTGTGAGAAGATATATGAACTCTTTAGACAATAAGCCAAAAGAAGGCTATAGTAGAATTGTTGGATTTCGATGCTATGTTTGATATTTTTGGGGAAAATGAAACCTTGTTGATTCCCAATGATGCAATAAAAGTGAAAATTACTTTTAAACTAAAGTTCTCTCAGCAGTCATGAAACACTTTCGAATTGCTTCCTACTATTATTAGTTGATTTTGGGAAAGGCTTGTGCTAACTACTGTGAAGAAATGTTGTTTTTCAACAAATTTGAGCCAGCCACTTTTGGGGGCCCACAGAGGTTGTTTAGCCCCCCCCCTAGCTCAGAATAAAATGACGCCGCTGGATCAAGGCCTACCTGAGAATACAAAATACCCATCAATCCTTAATATAAGTGGAACAATTATTATAATTCTTCATTAGCAGAGACAAAGGTTGAAGAGAGGCCATTGCTGTTTTAGATACAAGGAACTAACAAGGTTACAAGGGAAATTTGCTAGAACCATTCAAATATCACAAGTATAGCTTTTCTTTTTTGAGTGTACACACTAGTCTTTACCTTCAGAATTTAAATTTCTATTTTTTTTTTCAAATATACATTGGCTTTCATTCCTCTTTTTATCTTTTCACTGTTTATTAAGCTAACAGTTCATAGTTTATCATGGTTTCTATATAAAATGGCCTTGCTTTCTATTTTCGCAAAGTAAAAAGTAAAAAAACACAGGAAAAAATTTATGTCAAAAAACCATAACAAGGACTTGCATCTTAGTTTTTTTTTATTTTCTAGTGATAATCAATACACACGAGAATTAACCTCAAGGCTATAACTAGGCTGGAATTTCTTTTATTTATTTATGTATGTATTTTTTCATAAAAATGGATTTCAAAATTGACAGCCAGAGATTTTCTGGCCTGAAAAAAACAATCTAGATAGGTCACAAGTTTGAGAAAATTCATTTAAAGTTTTAATTATGGATAAAAATTTGTCATGGGATGGGAATGACATCTGAAGGACAACCCAAACAATGCAAATTCACAATTGCTGAAAATGAACAATCTGGACCATCAAACATGACAAGACCAATCTGAACAGCTAAAGTAAAGGACATAGAATTTTTTTTAAGATAATGAGTAACAAAAATAAAAAGAAACATGAGGCTAGAAGATATGCAACAAAGAACAATGAAAGAAATCATAATGAACCCAAATAAAAATGAATCACAAAAAAAAATCTCTGGTCAGAAGACAACCAAAATTGATAATAGCAACATATCAAAGCAGTAAATGACAATAGAAAAAAAGTTTCTTAAAATCCTCATTAGCCCACTTTCAAACTACAGTTACTATTTTGGCATTTTCCCTTTGAATTAAAACTAGAATGAGTATTACATGAAGGAATTGCATGTTTTCAATTAAAGGTGTTGTTACAACTTTCAGGTCCAAAGCAGTTAAAACTATAACAAGGCCAGGAGAAAGACCCAAAACGCAAATTTACAATTATTGAAAATGATAAGTTGTTAGAACAAGAGGAAACTTATTCATTGCAAAACCGGTGCCCCCCTGAACATGGCCTAAAACACAACCAAATATTTACATAAATTACAGAAATCAGGAATTCAATTTTTATTGGAAAATGACAAGACCAAGAGGACAACTAAAAAAACGCAAATTCACAATTGTTGAAAATGAACAACCTGGACCATCAAACAAAACAAGACCAATCTTAACAGCTTATGTCTGAGGTAATGATGAACAATATTAAAGCACAAAGAAATATGTGGTTAGAAGACACGCTATGGCACACACAGCACTAACCTATAAAGATGCCATAAACTACGCAAATGTTAATTACAAGTCATTGGGACCCTTCAACATTGTATGTATTCACTGTGGAGTCCTTTATTTCCTTGATGAAAGAGTAGCAAACAAAGGTGAGTCATTGGGAGATTGCTGCTTGCATGATCAAATTGTATTGCCACATCCACATTTTCGAAATGAATTGGTTTGCGTTTTTTTTTGACAACTTCGCTTGCTCTCTTACGAGTTCCAAAAACAAATCTAAAATTTGAACTCATGTTTTTCTTTAGCTTTATTCAATGTAAGCAATGATTGAACCATAAATAGTTGTAATGCTTTTAGCTTCACAGCAGCTGGACAAATTTATCAGAGAATCAACTCGGTGCAACATCCAATAAAAACAACTCAATATGATTTTGAATTACCTTCATTTGGCCGAATGTACTTTTTAGGCCCCAGTGAAGCTGTTGACAAATGCCTTGCAAATCTTTTAAATTATGGGATCCCTTGTCCTTTAAAGGATCTGGATCTGGAAAATCCAGATCTTAATGGATCTGGAAGAAGCATTGCAAGACAAAAACAATTATGTCAAAGGTTTTATGAGAATGCGAGAAGTGGAGGATGATGTAAATCAGTGTGCTGATTCTCCAGGACAACAACTTCCAAATGTGCAGCTCATTTTTACTGTACCAGATTTTTGTGGATGATAGACCATTAAACACTCCTGCATGTAATAAAGTATGGGTTATTTTTACTCTTAATACTGACCATAGTTTTCTGTCAAATGAAATGGTTTTAAAACCATATGGCAAAAATGTTGCCAGTTTAAAAAATACCAATATTATATATATATAATTTATATAAATTCCATAATTATTTTTCTTATTTCAGGTATTTTGTAGTTCAGGTGGAACCTCATGCTTTTACATTTGATACCAACTCAAGGATATTATATCAAGCAATATTAGGAAAGGTAGAAAGTCTCCATGGGGATTATGGTCTAGCTAGCATAAAAGATGGATTTGAAGGTTAGTTATTACGCCTATTGTTGGCAGGGTGTGTAATTGTCAGAGCCCATACCTCTCGTTAGATTGGTGTTGCTGATGCAATCTTATTACTTTTTTCAGGCAGAATCATAATCTGGAATCACTGTTGTATCATTACTCTGCTTTCAAGTTCTGTGCCACAGAAATTTACTTTCAAATACAGTGCTTTTTGAACATATGCCAATTAATTTTGTGTGTCGTTAAAGTTAGTCTGTCCCAGTGCAAAATTTTGTGAAATAACTAGTCACTCAGTGGCGGATTCAGCGTGGGCTATGGAATCACTTCCCCCTCCTCTAAAAAGAACCAGAAAAGACAAAAACACGTGCAAAAAAAGAGGAAAAAGGACTCAGATTAATTTTATTTACAGTTACAGGAACAAATAGACAGGGTTCCTGGTAGAAATATTTTCATTTTTATTAGGGGATTTTATTGCCCACGCCTGTAGAAATAAGGATAGATGGTACCCTAGTTTAGGTAAATTTAGTGTTGGGCAAGAACACAGTAATGGTTAAAGACTGCTGCAATTTTGTAGGTATAACCATCTAGTTCTAACCAATTCAGTATTTGGTTATAAAATGGCCTATAAGTTAATATGGTATTCACGTGATGGTAAGAAACTTTCCTAATAATCAACCTTATTGATTATGTCATTGTAAATCAAACACTGACAGGATTGATACAAGGTACTAGGGTATATAGGATTGCTGTTATTGATGTTGAAACTAAAGATCACTAATTAGTAGTGTATAGGATTAGTCTAAAGTGGAAAATTAAGAAGGGTAACTACGTTTATCTTTCAGGAAGCAATGACATTGGTGGACTCTAGGATGAGAATTTGAGAAGAAATTTTCAGGAACAGTTTAATGCTAAACAGGAGAGTTTAAAATTTGACAATGTAGAAGATGGATGGAATAATTTCCGGAAAAAGTTTTTGAAGTTGATTATGGTGTGTTAGGGAAGAAAGCTAGAAACACAGCTAGAAGTTTTAGGGAAAAATGCTTTACGTTTCACAGAAACGAGGAGGGGCTTGTGCGAGAATCATTTGAGTGATGGATCATATGAAAATAAGGGGAATTTAAGGATGATAGAAGAAAGCATTGAAATATGAATTACGAGGTGGGAAGTGGAGGTCACTGATAAAATTGTTAAAGATCTGGAAGATACAGCCAAACGGCGTAATAGTAAAATACTATTCTGGCATGTTGATAAATCACAGGCAACGCTATAGCGTTGCCTATAGTAAAGGCCATGTGGCTCCAATGTTTTATTATTTATTTATTTTTTTTCCCAGAGGCACTTCTTATGGAAGGAGTCGTCGTAGAAACTTCAAAGGGGCTCATTCGATTGGAAATTGAGAGTTCTAGTCCCCTTTTTAATAGTCGAAAGTGATTAGAGGGCAACTAGCCCCCCCCCCCCCCCCCACGCCCATCATTCTCCCCAACACATCCAATCTAAATTTTGAGATAGCCATTTTGTTCAGCGTAGTAGATTTCCTCATAGAAAATATGTTTTTGAGGAGGACACTCCCCCACAACCCTCATGGCAAAAGGTTTTAAGTTATGCCCTGAGGTCATATAAGGTTTTTATAGAAAGCGTTGTCGTAGAAACTACAAAAAAGGCTCATTCGATTGGAAATTCAAAGGGCTAGTGCCCTATTTAATAGTCGAAAGTGATTGGAGGGCAACTAACTCCACTCTCACGCCCACCTTTTCCCCAAACACATCCAATCAAAATTTTAAGATAGATTTTTTATTAAACGTAGTTTTAAGTTCTAGAACTTAGGTAATCAAGTGTTTCATTTTTTTTAGTGTTTTTATGTATAAATATGTTTTTTCTTCCAAATATTTTTAGTTGTTTGGACAGCTTTAAGCAATAACAAATGTTTAAACTTACTACGCTTTTTAGAATGTTAGTCTGCGTGCCAAGCACGTCAGGGAAAACGCAGCTCATTTCAAAAATACTGAAAATTCCAATTCCATTATGACATCACCTCCTAAATGCATCGTTTACTGCTATAAATCCTAACAAAAGGCTTATGATGTCATGAAAGCGCATACCCCTTATGTTAAATTTGTCCAAGGGGCAGATGGGCAATATTGATCAATATTCTACATCGATTCTAGCGTTGTCAAAAGTCTTCTCCCACCATCTTAATTTATCAACGGTGCTAATAACTGATAACTTATTTACTCAAAATCAAGTTTTTAGAACAGTTTCTCTAAACATGTCCCATTTAATTTTGTTTCTAAATCTAAGAGATGTGTCTTTAATTATGATATTAGCTAGGCTAAAGTTTCGCTCAAACCCTCGACATCATGTTGAATCTTATAACCATGCCTCTCACGCCCTTTTGCATATCTGCTTATCGATTTATACACTCAAGGTAGGAATCTGATCCTCACAAGTGATATTTTTGATCTCGAAGTAACTATTTATTTACCATGCGTTTAGTTAATATCATGGAACAGTTGAAGAAACATTGCCCCCTTATGGAAGTCCTGTGTAAATCAATGCTTAAAATTTGAAAATTAATAATACAAAATGTAGATCCGAATTTAATCAATATCACTAGCCAAGGCCGTACCCAGGATTTTCTTTCGAAGGGGGTGTTACTAAAAAAAATTGGGAGGGGGGGCTTACACAAGAAACGCATACACAATCTGTTTATGTCCAATTTTGTTACGTTTTTACGAGTCAAACAAACATTTTGGGGGGCAGGTTCAAACCCCCAAACCCCCCCCTGGATACGACCGTGTCACTAGCGATCTATGTCTAAACCATTAAACAGCTCTCTACAATGTTCCAGTGCCCCGCTATCTGAGGAAAATAAGAAAGAACATATCATGCCACATATTCAGAATATTGTCGTTTGAGCAACTTTTCTTGATTTTCAAGCCAATATATTTCCCTTGTTGTTCAAGCCCAGGGACGGTAAGTTTGTTATATAGGGGGTTTGGACATGGTGGTTCTAATAGTGTACCTCTTGTTTTGATCTGACTCTATTTTTAGGAGCTATGGGTTTTTATATTTCTTAGTACTGGACGTAATTACTGGACGTGATCGTCTCTTACTAGGTTGCTAGCTACCGCTGAAACCCGGATATTACTGACTCCCGACTTAAGACGTCAGAGTGTTTGAAGAAGGGCTGTTGTAAATACAAGTACAGTTTAAGATTCATTGGTAAAACCAAATCCCTTAAACGAAAACCCACTAGCTTATTCAACAAGACAGGGAGTTCTTTGCAATATTAACACCGATCGTGGCAAGTTTGATAGGAAGCCTCGTAAATTCCTTGTAATATGTCACGCGTCTATAAAGTTATACCATTTGAAGAAGCTCTTATGCCAAAGTAGTGATTTGGAAATGACTTAAGTTTATTTCTTCCAAATTCTTCAATTCTGGATGATCAAAATTAATTATTTTCCAAGCAGCAATCTCAAGATTCCGCAATTTAAAGGAGCAGACAAAAAACAATAAAAGTGGTTTTTGTTGAAATATGGCCTGTAAGTGAATCGCCAACTTTTCCTCCTCAAGAAGAAATCTTTACCATTAAACCAAATTTCCCCTCTATCAAAAAGATTTCGAGTTGCAGCGGGATTTTTTTTTATATGTTATACGTCTAAAGGATGTTGTTTATGACCCAGAAGATTTTGTCATAAAAATTCAAGGAGTTCCGTATATATTATTCGACTTTTTAAGTGATCTAGTGTCAAGCAGAAAAACCAGTTCTGCTGTTGACGAATTTGCTATAAATTTTCTCATTGAGAATAAGCTGATAAGAATAATTTTCTCATTGAGTTTGATAAAAAATAAATATATAATAAATAATATTTTGAGTAAAAAGAACCCTTTTTCCTTGAATACTTCTATGAACAATAGCTTTCTATATGATTTGAGACCTCGAGAAGACAGCAGCCCCTCTAAATTTCAATATGAAGAGAAACCTGACGAGTATAACTGGTTGCTCTCTAATCACTTGACTCTTAAAAAAGTCTCTAGAATTTTTTATTTCCAATAGAATGAGCCCCTTTTGAAATTTCTACGACAACTCCCTATATACGAAGTGCCTTGGTGAAAAAAAAAATACATTGTGCCCACATGACTCCTTACTTCGGTAACGCTATTGCGCTCCCTATGATTCTTTGCTATATTAACCTAAATGAAGTTTTAAGAGGATTGTTGGGATAATTATATATTCAGGGGATGACAGAACCCATTTTACTGCAAACTGCAATCTGTGTCTGTGTAAGTCGATGTCTTTGCGTAGTATGTGTATGTCTGTACAATAGAGTAATATATAAGTTGTGTAGCTTCTTTCTATAACTCCAAAAGATGAATCACTCCGTAGTAACCAAAAGTTAAAAAATTTGTTTCTAACAAAAAATGGCGTGAGAGAAAAAGCATCAAGTGAGGGAAAATCGCCATTTAAGCGGATTCAGGAATAGAAAATGTACTTTTATACTTTTTAATCTGAAGTTTTAACTGTTTTTTACTGTAAGGCACAATAAAAAAATAACTTGCGCGGGTTCTGTCTAAACATAATATAGCTTTAAACGTAATAGCACATCCTTAATAAATACTTACTACAGTACATTGGCTATGAGGCTTTCCTCTGGAGTAGCAGGGTGGAAGTTCAAGTCGTTCTGTAGCAACAGGCGTCCTTAAGTTAACCAGTACGGAGTTTTGTTTGTAAATTTCTTTAAAGGACGTAAAAGTGCTGGAGGGCATGGAGAGCGTTTCTTTTGTATCTTCTTGATATCTTAGTAAACTTGGAGAAGATTTATTCTAAGATGCTACAATGACAGACGTTAATCACTAGAGTATGCTTTCTGTAAGCTTTTCTTGCAAAACAATAATCAAAAATCTTAGACTGGAAGCTGTGTCAGCTCATTGGTTCTAATTCTTTCATGAGGTTCTCTTTCTCTCTGCTTCTCCATAGCCTTTAATTTCATATTAATTAAAAAAAACTTTCCACAAAATAAGCTTTTCAAAGAAAAGTAAAGAACTCCATGAAACAAAAATAAGCAAAAATAAAATCAAATAATCTACCAAGCGTGAAACTACCACAAATCAGCATCGATAAATAAATGAAACCCAAAACGAACAGAAATTACAATAAATAACCGAGTCAAACTCAAAATGAGCAGGAATTAACATAAGTTGGGCTCAAAACCCCTATGCCTTCCCTAGGCCTGAACATAATTGGCACTTTACAGAAAAAAATATAAATGTTTATACTTGTGTAACTTTATTAAACCATTCGATACCGGCATTTTGATTATTCATTACCGCCATATATAAATTACCCTAACATAGTGTATTCATTTGTATTTTTTTCAGCAGAGTAATCTTTATGCTTCGGCCTTAGGAAGGAATAGGGATCTACAGCTGAGTCCGTATTAGTCTTTGCTTACTTTCTTTGTTTACTTTCTTTGATAGCTTGGATAATCTGTTTACTAAAAATCTGTTTACTTTGTTTGATAGCTTGGATACACTTACGCTATTTTGATTCGGTTAAATTTTAAGAGCAGAAGCAGCCCCGAAAGGTTGAACATAATACCCTCAGTCGTTCTTGGGATACTGCTGATATGCCTTATTGGGAATTAGTATTAACACAGTGCATTTTGATTTAATCTTATGACAACATTTAGTTTTTAAACATAAAGTCAAATTGGAGGGTGAGCATGGGAGGGGGATTAGTTTCCATCCAAACACTTTCAACTATTAAAAAGGAAATCAGCCCTTTCTATTTTCAATCGAATGAGCCCTTTTTGAAGTTCCTACGACAACTACTTCGATACAAAGTGACCTGGTCTACACAACAACAACAAAAAAAACAATAATACATTATACCCACATCGATCTTGACTATAAAAATTTCAAGCATTCCAATCACTTTCGACTATTAAAAAGGGCACTAGGCCTTTCGATTTCCAATCGAATGAGCCCTTTTTGAGTTTCTACGACAACACTTCCTATAAACACAATATGCCCCCAGGGCATAAATTACAACCCTTTCCCTAAGGGCTGTGAGGCTGGTTGTCATCCTTTAAGACCTAATTTCCAAAACTTTCAACTACGTTAAACAAAATGGCTATCTAAAAATTTTGATTGGATGTGTTTGGGAAAATGGTGGGCGTGAGAGGGGCGTTAGTCTTTTTCCAATCACTTTCAACTATTAAAAAAGGTACTAGCCCTTTCAATTTCCGATCAAATGAGCCCTTTTGAAGTTTCTACGACAACGATTTCAATAAAAATCTTATATACCCCCAAGGGATAACTGACAACCCTCGCCCTGAGGGCTGGGGGGCTGTCATCCTCAAAGACCTAATTTCCAGAACTTTCCACTACGTTGAACAAAATAGCTATCTGAAAATTTTGATTGAATTTGTCTGAGGGAATGCGGCGCTTGAGAAGAAGGTCATTTACCGTCCAATTAAATTCGACCATTAAACAGGGCAATAACCATCTCAATTTCTAATTTAATGATTTCCTTGGGAAGTTTTGATAACAACTCCATCTTTAAACACCTTATATGCACCCAGGGCATAACTTAAAGCCTTTGTCCTGGAGGCTATGGGGGTTTGTCATCCTTAAATACATAATTTCCAGAACTTTCAACTACGTTGAAAAAAATGGCTATCTCTAAACTTTGATTGAATGTGTTTGGAGTAATGGTGGGCGTGAGAGGGGCGTTAATTACTCTCCACTCACTTTCGACTATTAAAAAGAGCAATTTAATTTCCAATCAAATGAGCCCCTTTTGAAATTTCTACAACAACTTTCTATATAGACCTTATATGCCCCCAGGGCATAGCTTACAACCCTTGCACTGAGGGCTCTAATGGGGTTATCATCCTAAAAGACCTATTTTCCAGAACTTTCGACTACGTCGAACAAAATGGATATCTCAAAATTTTGATTGGATGTGTTTAGGGAAATGGTGGGCGTGAGAGTGGGGTTAGTTGTCCTTCAATCACTTTTGACTATTAAAAGGGCACTAGCCCTTTCAATTTTCAATTGAATGAGCCCTTTTTGATATTTTTACAACATCATTTTCTATAAAAACCTTACCTGCCCCAAGGCTATTACTTGCAGCCCTTGCCCTGAAGGATGTGGGGGGGGGGTTGTCATACTTAAAGACCTAATTTCCAAAACTTTCAACTACGTGGAATAAAATGGCTATCTAAAAATTTTGATTGGATGTGATTGGGGAAAAGGTGGGCAGGAGAGGGGGGTTAGTTGCCCTCAAATCACTTTTGACTATTAAAAAGCGCAGCAAACCTTTGAATTTCCAAATGAATGAGCCCTTTTTCAAGTCTCTACGATAAAGCTTTCAATTTAAATCTTGTATACCCCAGGGCATAACTTATAACCCTTAATCTGAAGACTGTGGGGGAGTGTTCTGGTCAAAGGTAAATTTTTATGAACTGTGAACTTCCTGGACCAAAATGGCCAACTAAAAATTTTGATTGAGTGAGTTTGGGGGTTCGGTGAATGTCGAAGGTATTGGCGTGGCTTCCCAGACACTGTTGATGGTCGAAAAGGGCACTGACTAAGCCAGTTATCATCTGAACGGACCCTTTTTGAAGTTATTGCGCAAGAACGTTCAATGAAAATCGTATATGCCCCCAGGGCATAATTTGCAACTCCTGCACTGAAAACTGTTCGAACTTTCCTATCCAAAGAGCATAACTTTTATCTGGAAATCCACAACACTGAAAAAATGGCTATCTAAAATTTTTGATTGGATGTGTTTGGGGAAAAGGTGGGCGAGAGAGGGGCACTTGTTGCCCTCAAATTACTTTCGACTATTAAAAAGGCCACTAGACCTTTGAATTTCCAATCGAATGAGCCCTTTTTCAAGTTTCTACGAAAGAGATTTCAATAAAAACCTTATATGCCCCCAGGGCATAACTTATAACCCTTGCCGTGAAGTCTGTGGGGAGCGTGTCCTGCTCAAAGGTATAATTTCCTGATTTTCAACTGCGTGGAACAAAATGGCTATCTCAAAATTTTGATTGGATGTGTTTGGGGAAATGGTGGGCTTGGAAGAGGTTTTAGTTGCCTTCCAATCACTTTCGACTATTAAAAAGGGCACAAGCTGCTCCAATTTCCAATTGAATGAGCCCTTTTCGAAGTTTCTACGACAACTTCTTCGATACGAAGTGCCCTGCTCTAAAGGAAAAAAATAATTAATGATACATTGTGCCAACATCGTTCTTATATGCCCTCGGAGCCTAACTTTCAACCCTTGCCCCGGGGGTTGTAGGGGATTGACCTCCTCAAAAAAATATTTTCTATCTGGAAATCAACTACGCTGAACAAAATGGCTATCCCAAAATTCTGATTGGATGTGTTTGGGGGAATGATGGGCTTGGGGGGGGGCTTGTTGCCCTCAATCACTTTTGACTATTAAAAAGGGCATTAGCCCTTTGAATTTCTAATCGAATGAGCCTTTTTTGAAGTTTCTACGACAACGCCTTCTATAAAAACCTTATATGCCCCCATGGCATAACTTAAAACCCTCTCCCCGAGGGTTGTGGGGAAGTGTCCTCCTCAAAAACATATTTTTTATCTGGAAATCAACTACGCTGAACACAATGGCTATCTCAAAACTCTGATTGGATGTGGTTGAGGGAATGGTGGGCGTAGGGGGGGGGCTAGTTGCCCTCCAATCACTTTCGACTATTAAAAAGGGTACTAGCCATTCCAATTTGCAATCTAATGAGTCCTTTTCAAAGTTTATGCGACAATTCTTCGATACCAAGTGCCCGGGTATGGAGAAAAAAACAAAACAAAAACATTGTGGCCACATCGTTCTTTACTTAGGCAGCGCTATCGAGCTGCCTAGGATATTCGTTGTAAACTCCTTCAGTCTCTATTAAAACACTTTTCTACTTTGCTAGACTTTCCCTGATCCTGATTCGGAACGAGTCGTAAGCCTTCTCCAAGACTTTAGATAAGATCAACACCTCATCTACATTCCAAAGAATTAGTGAGAACCGTATCTACATCGGCTTTCTTCGATCAAGTTCATTTTCCAACACTATCCTTTCATTTTGAATCTCTCCGACTACCTTGAGAAGCTGACAAGGTTTTTCTTCACCTGGGTCAATGGGATTAAGGCTGCTTGCTTTGATAGCAAGCTGTTCTTTAATCAAGGTAAAGAGGTTACTGTCACTTTTAACATTTTTATGTTTGTGTTTAAGACTGTTGTCTGCAGTACGGGAACGTGTGGTAATACCTATGTATTGTCTTGCATCGGTTCTGAACTTCTCTGTCAGAGAGTCAGGCACTGCTCGGATCCATTTTGACCCAAATCTAGCTCTTCCTTTTCATCACGTAAGATTCTAACACTCTTTGTAATCATTTCTTCAATTCTTGTTAGCACGTTTCAGAAATCTTTCAACTGACGATCAATAGATTCCTTGCCACCGCTAGTTCTAACAAAGTTTGCCATTTTCTGTTTATATCAAGTTAAGAAAGGGCCCATCCTATTCATCCACCATCCATGGGAAGTGCGTATTGGACCTTAGAAAAATAATAATAATAAAAAAATAGGAGAGACAACAGCACTATCAATGCAAGAAAAGTGATTTTCCTTGTTGTTCAAGGTGGGGACTGTGATTACCCTGTACAAGTTTTCCACCATGCTGATTCCAATGGTGTACTTTTCATTTCGATCTGACGCCATTTTCAAGGGGCTTCAGGCTTTGTTTTCGAAATCACCATAGATTTTTTCATTGCAAACTTTCAGGGCCGAATTCAGGTGGGGGGTTACCCGATTTGAACCCCCCCCCCTCGAAATTTTTGACTGAGTCGAAAATTAGTCAAAAAATACCTGTAAAGATAAAACCTTACCAGGAAAACAAATATGCTCCCACACTAAATCCTATTGCATTTTTTGGGTAAACGGTTGTGCAATTGCTTACGCAATTACTAATTGCGTTCCTAATTTACTATCCTATTTGTTCTAATTTATTATGCAAGTTCAGGTGAACATGGTCACCTGACCTTGCATAGTAAATTAGGATCAAAGGGTGCTCGAGGTAAATGTTATAAGAGGAGGGTGCAAGATTGTCAGTTCAGTACAGTTCAATTTCGGACTTGGATAAGAGAAGAGCGATTTTTAACATGAAGAGGAAGTGTGAGATTACGTCGTTTTTCGTGCCCAAGCTGACCAGGGATTTTTCTGACAGTGGCGTTAGTGGGACATCTGCGGAGCATTCATCTACACCTATGGATCTGGAGGGCACTGGAGTCATCGTTGAAGCTTCTGAATCGCGCACACTGGAACCAACCGCGAAGCAACACGTACCTGCATCAACCCAGTCTCTTTGTCGTCGTTTGAAAATGACACCGGTCGTTTTGTCAACAATTCATCCAGTCTCGATGCAAATTCTAAACTGCGTTTGCTGAAGAGCCCTTGGACTCCAGGTATCTCCTACATTTTTCCCGTATCCGAAAAACGGAAGCTTAAGTTTCAGTTAACTTTGCTCGCTCGTTTCAGTTGGTAGTCCTACTCTCAATCTGAGGACGCTACTTTTTGCAGATTTTGTGTTCTGTTTTCGTCAGAGACAGCTGGCAAAGGCTGCCACCAGCGCTTGGGGAATCTAGTCACCAAACCATTCAGGAACTGGAAGGATACGATAGTGCTTCACAGCTCACCAACAAGCACAGTTTCATTTAAACTGCACCGTATCGGCTGAAAACGTCATTTCTGTCTCGGAGAAAAGGCAGGACAATATCGAGCACCAACTAGACGCCGCGAGGAAAGCGGATGTTCAAGAAATCGCCAGAAGTTGCGACCAATTGTTGATATGTTGTGGGCGGCAACAGCTTGTAAACGCAAGTCCATGCTTTTCGGTGCTTGCCGATGAAACGGCGGACGTTTCGAATACCGAGCACCTGTCTGTTTGCGTCCGCTACACTTTCAAAAGGAACCTGCATGAGGATTTCCTTGGTTTTACTCCAGTTTCTGATTTGACTGGGCAAGGTCATCAATCCTGCAATTTATCAAAAGCCTTGGTCTTAATCTGAACAAGATGGTTGGTCAGGGATATGATGGTGCAGCAGCGATGAATCGGCATTTTAGGGGTATCCAGGCCGTTATACGTAAAAAGTATCCAAAAGGCGCTTTACGTCCATTGTAGTGCGCACTGTCTCAACTTGATCATCTTTTCTGTGTGCTCTATTCCGGCGTTTAAGTATTTCTTCGGTGTCTTGTCACAAGTCTGCAGTTTTTACCATACTTCCCCACTCAGGACACAAGAGAAGATCAACGAAATACAACCGGATTCGAGGAAACATACTTTAACCGGACTCTGCGAAAAAAGATGGGTGGAGGGCCATGATTCAGTTGTGCGTTTTCCTGAGCTATACCGACCAATCATGCGATCCCTGGAAGCTCTTGAAGAGAATTGAAATGCAGAAATGTCTGCAAAAGCGGCGCAGTTGCTGGACATGATGAACCAGTCGCAATTTTTTGTGTGTCTCCATGTGGTCAAAGAGCTTTTCTGGCTTGCGCTTCCACTGCGAAAGACTCTTCAGTCAGTTGACTGTGATTTGGCAGCTGCAAGCAGTCACGTGGAAACTGTCCTTTCAAAAACAAAAGAAATGCGAGGAAATGCTGCTACTGCTTTTACGTCTATTTTCGACGAAGCTCAGCGTTTTGCCAGCGACTTAGGATTGGAGATGACTCATCCAAGGACGAGAGGTGGCCTGAGTATGCATGCAGACGATCCAGACCTTCTCAACCACTATAGAACCTTGCTTTTTATTCCTTTCCTGGACCACTTCACTTCCAAGCTGAAACAACGATTTGAGCTTCACCAGAAACTGCTTTCAGATCTCAGCGTCCTTTCTCCTGGCAAAATTATTTCTGTCGATTTTAAGGCATTAATTCTGGGGTCATTGGTTGAATTGTATGGCGATATTCTTCCCGAACCAGACTTTCTGAATCAAAAGATAGAGCTATGGGGCATCAAGTGGGAGAATGTTCCGGTATCAGAGAGGCCTACTTGTGCTGTGTCTTTGCTTTAGGCATGCGACGCCACCTTTTTTCCAAATGTTTTTCTTCTTCTGGCTGTTCTTACGACGTTACCTGTTAGCACTGCTACTCCAGAAAGAAGTTTCTCAACGCTCAGAAGGCTCAAAACCTGGCTGAGAAATTCAACAGGAGAAGAACGACCGAGTGGCTTAGCCCTCCTTGCAGTCCATAGAGACGTTGGTATCTGCCATGACAAGGTCATCCAGATTTTTACAGGGAAGAAAAATCGTCACCTAGAGTTCGTTTTATAGAAATTGGCTGTAATATTGGTTCGCTTCGCCCTTACTTTTAGCTAAAAAAAAAAAATATATATATATATATATATATATATATATATATATATATATATATATATATATATATATATATATATATATATATATATATATATATATATACTACTTTTACTATTTGGCTTCTTCGTGCGTTAACTGTTTTTGCTGTCTCCAAAAAAAAAACAGTCATTAGTTTTAGCTGTATGTAAATATTTGTCTTGTTTTTGCGTTAGGCCTACTAAAAAAAACGAAGTATGCCTAGTGAACGCATCCTCGTTCGCAGGGGCGGACCAACGGTCTCGAGCTAACGTAATGTTGCCCGAGGCTGTTAGACTAAGTCCACGGGAAAAAATTGGATAAATACAGTAGGGTTTATATTCGCCTTTAGGGGAAGGGGGTTCGAGTCTGATCTGATAAGGCACAGATTCTGTGCTTCTAAATACTGATGCCATTAAAACATCTAGGACTTATTTTATGTTTTGTCAAGCCACGTCTTCCGTCTGAAAACCAACGATTCATAGCTACAAAATATTGTACAGGGCTGTCACACACGTAATCAAGAGAAGAACTTTGTGAATTCTAAAAACCGCATAAAGAAGTCCTTTTTACCATTGTTTTGTGTACATTTTGTGTATTCCACGCTGACATGAGTCGGGACCTATTTTGATATTGTTAGTGTTATATGTAGTTTTGTTTTGTTAGCATTATATGGAGATTTCTATGTTGTGTTTTTTGTTAACATTTGTTAATAATAATAATAATAGAAAAAAAAATCAATTATCTCCAGAGTTGCCAAAGTCTAGGACAAATATTAAACGGAAAATATAGGTTTCTTGTACAGGCTCATAAGCTTGAACTAGGAATCAGAGTTTCTGTAACACTTCATGAAGCTGCAGGGCTTGAGTTCGGGTTTCTTTTTAGGTTAAATCTACTAAAAAGGCTTAACTGCTACTAAAATGCGGATTAAGGTTTTGTCATATCCCTGGAACAGTATAGCTTATTGAAATCGATCGAAATTGATTTTCGTCACTAAGAGAAAATGAAAACCTTTCTCTTTCACAGAGGGTGTTTTTTATTGGCTCTCAGTGATTACAATCAATCGCAATTGATTGTGACAAGCTATATTGAACGTGGGGTTCCTGTGGATTTCTTCCTTCTTTATAATCTTCTCAATAAATTGGTATTTATAGTAAATATTTTGCTTTAATTTTTGTGTATTGAGTTTAGCTTTGTTCAGTTTTTTCTTTGCAGTTTCATATTGTAATGATAAAACAGGGATTGCTTTGGTGAAAGCAAGGCATGGGCCGCACAAAATAGTTATGTCAACTATTCCTCTGGTGACGAAAGTTGGTGACAAAAAAGCAAGTTTAAGGACGCTATACACTGGGGCTACATTCCTCAAATGCAAGCAGTTTATAATGGTTTGTTTCTTAAAACATTTGATCGTCTCTCCTGATATTGTCGATAATGTTCTGATGCTATATGGTTGATCAAGAAATGCGACTCTCTTGGTCGAAAAAGGTTCATGGCCAACAATTGTTAATGAATATTATCCATAAGTTAAAGCGTTCTTTATTGAAATTATTGATAAAATGAAGCGGGAAGTTTGAAATAAAGAAACAATGGAAGAGATGGTGCGGTGGGTTCGACCTTGGGTTGGTAATACGAGACCCAGAGATTGAACCTTGCTGTTGCAACACACTGCAGGGCCGACGCAGGGACTTTAGTTGTGAAGAAACGTCGTTAATCCGATTACTACTTAACTCTTAAGATCTAGGCTGTTTGAGAAGCTGAAAGGTAATTAATTTGCTTTGAAGTTTGCAGGTTGGGACTGTGAAATAATTATGAAGCAACTGACTGTCAACTGACTATCACAGTCAACTGACTGAAGAGTCTATCGCAGTGGAAGCGCAAGCCAGAAAAGCTCTTTGACCACATGGAGACACACAAAAAATTGCGACTGGTTCATCATGTCCAGCAACTGCGCCGCTTTTGCAGACGTTTCTGCATTTCAATTCTCTTCAAGAGCTTCCAGGGATCGCATGATTGGTCGGTACAGCTCAGGAAAACGCACGACTGAATCATGGCGCTCCACCCATCTTGTTTCGCAGAGTCCGGTTAAAGTATGTTTCCTCGAATCCGGTTGTATTTCGTTGATCTTCTCTTGTGTCCTGAGTGGGGAAGTATGGTAAAAACTGCAGACTTGTGACAAGACACCGAAGAAATACTTAAACGCCGGAATAGAGCACAAAGAAAAGATGATCAAGTTGAGACAGTGCGCACTACAATGGACGTAAAGCGCCTTTTGGATACTTTTTACGTATAACGGCCTGGATACCCCTAAAATGCCCACTCATCGCTGCTGCACCATCATATCCCTGACCAACCATCTTGTTCAGATTAAGACCAAGGCTTTTGATAAATTGCAGGATTGATGACCTTGCCCAGTCAAATCAGAAACTGGAGTAAAACCAAGGAAATCCTCATGCAGGTTCCTTTTTAAAGTGTAACGGACGCAAACAGACAGCTGCTCGGTATTCGAAACGTCCGCCGTTTCATCGGCAATCACCGAAAAGCATGAACTTGCGTTTACAAGCTGTTGCCGCCCACAACATATCAACAATTGGTCGCAACTTCTGGCGATTTCTTGAACATCCGCTTTCCTCGCGGCGTCTAGTTGGTGCTCGATATTGTCCTGCCTTTTCTCCGAGACAGAAATGACGTTTTCAGCCGATACGGTGCAGTTTAAATGAAACTGTGCTTGTTGGTGAGCTGTGAAGCACTATCGTATCCTTCCAGTTCCTGAATGGTTTGGTGACTAGATTCCCCAAGCGCTGGTGGCAGCCTTTGCCAGCTGTCTCTGACGAAAACAGAACACAAAATCTGCAAAAAGTAGCGTCCTCAGATTGAGAGTAGGACTACCAACTGAAACGAGCGAGCAAAGTTAACTGAAACTTAAGCTTCCGTTTTTCGGATAACAAAGTTTTGTGTTTTTAACAGGCCTAAAAAGTAAAATTTTTCTATACGCTAAATATTGAAGATATTGTCATTAATGAGTCGGATCGTTTACGGCACTTAGGCATTGATTATGGTTCTACAACTAGATCTACCATCGGGCTTATTAAAGATAAAGTGTCTCGGTCTCCTACAAAATGTTCCGGAAAAGCAGTAAGCTTGGGAGAGAACAAATTATGCAATATATGAGGGGATTGCCACTTCCTCAAACCCTGCTATTTAGACGGAAGCTAGACTAGTATTTTCCTGAAATAGTTAAGACTGCAAAAATTACAGTAAGTTGTTTTATTGACCCGTTGCCTTTCAGGACATTTGAAGTGAACTTTTAATTTCTTAAAGTAAATCCTATAAAAAAAAGCCCTTTTATTACTAGAGCGTTGTGATACGAAATTAAATTTCTTTTGTCCCCTCAAGGTTTTTTTTATTCTACCCTGTATTTCGAAGAACACTTTTTTGAGGTATTTGCATAAAAAATGGCTGTTTTGGTATTTTTATCGCAAAAATAAAAGAAAATTACCCTTCCCCCCTATAATTTTTTGCCCACTCAAGATTTTTTCGCCCCAACTCTATATTCAAAAAAATACCATTTTTGGGTATTTACATGTAAAAAATGGCTCTTTCAGCATTTTCATCAAAAGAATAATAATAAAAAAAAAAATTGTCCACTTCCATAATTTCCGTGAAATGGACGCCACTGCCTTAGCCCACCCTTTACGGAACAGTTTAGCTTTTGTACAACAGTGTCTCGAGAATAAAAGATCGTTTGGGTGTATTTGCTTTACTCTTTACGCTTCAGTTAACCTTTTTATCACACTACTTCAGTACTTAAAAGATGAGGTTCTCTGTTAAAACTAGTTTTTGCAATAAGAGGAGAGACGTCAACCGCCTCCCCTTGTACTAGCACTCATATTACATGCTTAGTCCAAACACATTACTTTAGTTTAGGGGTTAAATTCCCTTCTGTGGTTACCTGAGGGACCTATCATAAAAGGTTAAAGATTGGGACCTAGAATGTGCTCTTAGGGTTGAAATCCTCCCTCTACTGGATAAAAGATTTTTTTTTCTGATAGTTGTAAGCTGACTGGGTATCTTATAGTTCTCTTTCATTAGCACGATGCGGCCAAAATATATTACAACATCTCATATTTTTGTAGGTATGAGCTTAAAAACTCCAATCTCTGATTTTCTGACGTCATGGTGTAATTTTTATCAACATTTCAAGTCTTTTTACGAGCGTTTCCCCATGTTTCTAAAATTATGCAAATCGTCTTATAAGAATGACTTTTGGTGTGCATATACAAAATTCTAAATATTAGAAAACAGATCTATTGTGTCTTTTGATGCATCCATGGATGACTCGATAATACGGTTTTTTTGTTTTTTTTTACTCTAGACAGCTATGGTTCATGGTGCTTCGTTTAGCTCAAGAACAAAATTTTTCTTATTAAAAAAAAACAACAGCGGAATGAGTTTTGAATTTATCCGGTAACGCATCGTCATTCACAAAATAATTAATAAGCGCCGACGGAACAAAGTTCAAATGGGTATATCCAATGGTGACACACCACTTCGCAGCCTGCTCCATATACTGTTTTTCTTTGAAAGTCGATTTGAAAGATAGACTATCACCAAATCTGTAAGCATAATGTTATAATGCGAGTTTTGTCGACTGTTTAAAGTGAAAAAGGAAAAATTAAATAAGATAATATCCAATACAATAACTGGCTATGTGTGTAGACTTTATACTGCAAACTAGTTGTGTAAACTTAATCAAACTCCCGTTTATCGGATACCTCATTTTATCATTCAATAGGCTCGATTAAGATTGTGGCGAGTGTTTCATATTATCAGAGATTCATTTCTAGTTATAATAAGAGTAATTACGGAGTGTTTGATTTTATTCCGGGTGTTTCATGCCCAGGTTGGTAGAAATAAAGATGGAAGGTCTTCTTGTCAAGTTAAATTTGGTGTAGGAAAAGAACATAGCAAATGTTATAGACCGCTGTAATTTTGTAGGTATAACGATCTAATTACAATCAATATAATATTTTGTCATAAAATGGTCCATAAGTTAAAGTGGTGCTCAAAGGATGGTAAGACGGCTAACCTTATTGATTATGTCATTGTACATCGAAGACTGGCTGGATCTATACGAGACACTAGGATATATAGGAGTGCTGTTATTGATGTTAAAAGTAGAACTAAACTGAAGCTGAAATTTAGGAAGAATAACTACCTTGTTAGAAGTTATAAGATTGGTAGACTCCAGGATGAGAATATGAAAGGAACAGTTGAATATGAAACCGGAAAGTTTAAAGTTTTACAGTGTAGCTGATGGACTAGCTAATTTGGAGAAAATAGCTTGTTAAATAGCAGTTCCCTTAGGGAGGAAAGTTAGAAACGCTAGTTACGAATATTAGTGAAATTGCTTTAAGCTTGGTAGAAAGACAAGGGGCTTAAGAAGAACTTTTCGAGCCATGAAATCATGTGTCAATAAGAGGAAAGCAAGGGAAGTTTAAGGTGTGAAATGAGAGCCATGGATAAACATGGCAAAGACCCCATAATAGTAAAATATTGTGTTGAGATATTAAGAAGTTGAGAGGCAGGTGTCAGTCTCGGCTTCTCACAGTCAACGATAGGTACGAAGTTTCAGATAGTGATAAGATAAGTGTTAGAGAAAGATGACCCAAATTTTTCGAGAATGTGTTAAACCGTGAAAAAGTTGTAGGAAATGATAGAATAAAATTGTATTTGGACAATTTGAGGGTAAAGGAAGATTTATTTTGCTAAGAGAAGTTAGAGATAGAACAAAAAGGTTAAGAAAAACAATAAGGCCACGGATGCTGATATTGTGGTAAATGAGTATTTGAAATATGGTATTTGCGAAGTTAGATATAAATTACTGAAGATTGGGAATATGATTCTTGAAAAGACGGAAGTACCGAATGGTATTAGGAAAACTTTAATTAAGCCCCTTTAGAAAAGAGGTGAAAAGAGTGATTGTGGTAATTATAGAAATATTAGCTTGGTTTCTCTGGGAAGCAAATTACTTAGCATGATAATACTTATTATATTAAGAGATGCTGTAGATCCAATTTCAAGAGAATAACAGTATGGTTTCAGGAAGAGAAGAGGATGCGTCGACGTAATTTTCACCATTAGAATAACAATAATTGAGTGATGTTGAATTTAAATTTAAGCAGAATTGTATGTTATCCCCGTTTTTACGGATTATTTTGAATAAACTTCGTTCAAAGGAGCATAGAAAAGGCCAGGGGAGAGCATGGAAACAAATGAGAAGGTAAACTTCCACTAGACTTAGATTACGCAGATAATTTGAGTTTACTGCATAAAAATGTTAGTAAAATGAATGAATTTTTGGAAGTTTTGATATTTGATATGCAAGAATTGGTTTAAAGGTTATTCTTAAGAAGAATAAGTTGCTGGATTATTCTTAAGAAGAATAAGTTGCTTAGACTAGGGTAATGTTGGATAATGAGAATATTGATCAAATGAATAGCTTCGCTTGCCTAAGTAGTATAATAAGTAAATATGGTGAACACATTGAAGATGTAAAAAGTAGAATAGCCAAGGCATGGGATTTTAGATAAGAGTGTTGGAAGCTACGGTAACGACAGTACACAAGTATGGCTGTGAAACTTGGGCGCTTAAGAAGGCAGAGGAAGATTTGTTAAATGTTTTCCAGAGGAAGTAATTACGGATAGCTGTAGTAACAGTTTGATTGACCCTGCGTCGGACAATAAGATGTACAAAAAATTTGGTTATGTCCCACTTCTTATGGTCATAATAAAAGAAAGCCTGGGATGGCTATGAAACGTTTCATGGATGAAGGATGACAGATTGCCAAAAATTGTTCTTTTCAGCCATCGATCTGGGATCAAACGAAAACCAGCTCGTCTCCGAATGGGGTGAAAAAGGTCACAAGGAAGGATTTAAAGGAAACTGGCACTTCATACTAGGGGGTAAAGAGTGAAACTTAGAAGAGATTGGGGTGGAGGAGGAGCGTGCGCACCTTTGTTGGTTTCAGGCGGCTTGAGTCTGTAGTGAGTTTTCAGTAGTAGTATTGTTTGTTTCTCTTCTTTTTCATTTTTATTTCATTGTTCTTCTTAGTACAATATATTTTTGTTTTCAGAAATACCAGAAACTCCAGTTAATGAATGCCTTGAAAGATGCTAGAAACCAACAACAAAGACAATGTTTAGAAGAAACTTATCTGAAAATTTCTTTCGTAGAGAAAAAAGACTTTGCCTAAGACAGATACATATACATTTTATCACTTGATTGTGTTTATTATTATAAATAAATATATACTGTTTATTGACATAATAACACATAGTTAACAGCGGACGGAAGACGACAAGAACAGTTAACACACAGTAAAATGAAATAAATATAAAAATGAATCATCAAAATGTTACACAGCATTCCATGAAGTTGATCATTGTAGTGCTTCACAAACACAGTATATAAATATAATACAGTAGGATTTTTGCCTATCTCAACCATCATGCAAAGCCGGACGGAGATGCAAGTGCTCCGTAGGACATTTAAACAAGCATTAATATAAGCGACATAAGATTTTTTCACGGGTGGACAAGTAAAATTTATCTTGAACGTGAAAATTCGATTCACTGTTGTAACACTAAATTTTAAAGAATGTAATTTTAAATTAATTTATTCCAATACTAAGATAAACATCGGTAATTAGTAGTGCAATGTTATTATTAGATGTTTTTAGAAATTACAAGTAGGTTTCGAAGAGTCAATTTGGCTCCAAAGGCCTTTTGGAAAAGCTTATGGCGAACCATGTATTCCAGGGTAATATACACTGTAACGCTGATGGCAGATTAAATGTCAGGAACTGTTTATACGTACCGAGAATTTAGTCGTCAAAAATCACTGAGCCATGATCTTACTGTATATTATTTATATGCAGTGTTCACAAAGTACAGAATACATGATGATAGATACCGTTTTGATGCCTTTCGGGATAGAACATCAAGGAGTTGGCATAATGAAGTGATGAATCATCGACGTGTTTTTGGTTAACTGGTTTGTGGTTCTGGAAAATACGGTAAAATTTTGCGATGAGAGTTAGAGTTTAGGCATTTTTTCCGAAAACACATATTTTCAGCCTTTTCGATTAGGATAACAATTAGTTCAGGGTGCTCAACGGGACAAGTATGTTCAGATTGCCATCAGATAAACATATAGTATTGACTGCGCATAATGGAAATAAGGATGTTCAAGCGAGTGAGGAATGCAAATGATTTTAGGCAGAGTGAAGCTTCTGGGTGGATGATTGTATAAAGGGAACCATTTTCAGATTACTTTAGAAAATTCCTCCTAGGATTTTATTTAATCTTTAATTCTTAGGCCCATGTCTTCTTGCGACGTAATTTTGGTTTTTAAGAACCTTGCTCGTGGACTATGGTTCTTGGCTTCGATGGCCGCAAGCATTGCATCTTCAAGATTATGATGCAGGTGGAAAAATATGGGTAAAGGGCTGGTTTCCTCTGCTAAGCTCGCTGAGGTGCGAAATGATATGCTTGACTGGTCATCAGCGAACTTCCAGTGACTTTTATTACGCAAGGATAGGGTTAAAAACAATTAAAAAGATTAGAGGTCCAAATTTGTCCCTTGAGGAGCTTCGCACCATATTTCTTGGAATTTGGAGACTTCATTCTGCATGAGTAAAACCCATTGGTTTCAATTTGTAGGAAACTTGCAAACACTCTCATAAGAAACTGCCGAGTACCAATTTCTTTCGCTCGGTTAATAGTTATCTCGTGTTGGATGCTGTCAAACGCCTTCACTATGCTGGTGAATATGATTTTTCCGTACATCTCTTCTTTCTCGACATTTGCATCAGATCGTCAAGGAGAGATACAGGATAGTGGGTGGTATTATGTTCCGGCGTGGAACAAAATCGCTGAAGATCTAAATTAGTTTCGATATATGCTAACTTTACTAAAAATTAAACAACTGATTTTTCTGATTTTACAGGGGAAAAAAACGAACGCAAGCTTCCACAGACATCGTCATGAAAAATTTTATATTTAGATATGAAGCAAAAAAAATGTTTAAACCCTAGAACTTTCCTGCCTACAAAATATTTGAGTTATACTTCAACAATCACACACTTCCAACTTGACGGTTTATGGTAATCCTTGACAGATTGGTAAAACGATTTCCCAGCATGTAGAAACAGCTCTATAGACCATAACTACAAATTTGACATCTGAACTACGAGTCTGACCATCTGAAATAAAGTCAGTGTCAATCAGCTGGTGAATATCAGCATAAGAGGTGAAAATCCAGTATATAATGCCACGCAATTCCTAAGAAGCAGAAAGGATGCATGACCTTGTTGAGCTCTTTGTCGATTATTCTTGCATAATTCAGCATGGTATACAATTCAGAATATGCAAAAAACAGACCCAGGATCCATTAGATACACCAAAACATAAAACAAAAAAATGAAAAGCTTTTTCTGTTCTAGAAAAACTCACGGACATGCAGAGTTGTCTTAGGCCCTGTTGCATTGAAATTTACCAGTATTTCAGCCATTTTTTTTGGGGGGGTTAGCCCTACAACCTAATTGTCCTAATCAGGCGAATTCCACAAAAGTTTTACATTTATGTTCCTACAAATGATGTTCGTCCAACCAAGAAGGGATATTGAGTATGTTTCCAAGTGTTGCAGGAGCAGCACTTCGATTTTATTTCTTTCCCATTATTTGCAGTTGTTACACCCTCGAAATTTTAAAAGGATATGTCCCAAAAATATTTCGTGATAATGTGGAAGATGGTTGGAATAATTTTAGAAAAATAATTTGTGAAGTTGCTAAAGGTGTCCTAGGGAAGAAAGCTAGAACTGCAGCCAAGAATATTAGTGAAAAAGCTTTACGTTTAATAGAAAGGAGAAAGGACTTGTATAAGAATTATCTGAGTGATAGATCATACTAAAACAAAGGGAATGTAAAGAAAGTGAAGAAAGCATTAAAATATGAACTAATGAGGTGTAAAGTGGAGGCCGTTGATAATATGGCCGAGGATTTGGAAGATGCAGCTAGACGGCATAATAGTAAAATATTGTAATGGCATGTTAACAAATTGAGACGGAGTAGTCAATCCGGACTTGGCCAGTTAAAGATAGGAATGGAGCCGCAATTAGCGAGAAGGAAAAAACTAGAGAGAGATGGGCTGAACGTTTTGAGAATTTTTTTAACCGAGATAGAGTTGCAGGAAAAGATATAGAGGAAAATGAAAAAGTTTGTGATACATTGGATGTGAAGGAAGATTTTTTTGTGAGGAGGAATTAGCAACAGTACTAAAAGGATTAAAAAATAATAGGGTTCCAGGTGCTGATAGGGTGGTAAATGAGTTTGTTAAATATGGTGACTCTGAGGTTAGAAATAAGTTACTGAAGATTATGAATATGATTTTTAAAAAAGGGGAAGTACCTAACGATTTTAGGAAAACCTTAATTAAGCCACTTAATAAGAAAGGTGATAAAAGTGGAGTGGTAATTATTGAGGCATTAGTCTGGTCTCTATAGGTAGGAAGTTACTTAGTAATATGACACTTTTTAGACTGAGAGATGCGGTAGACCTTTGGTCCTCAGTTTTATAGATTATGAGCAAGCGTTTGATTCTGTTGATAGAAGAGCTTTAGTAAAGGTTTTATCCTTGTATGGTATACCAGACAAATACATTAAAGTGATTAGTGCTATGTACAAATTCAAATTCACTTTGTTTTTCCCTTAATATTC